>NC_053026.1:258873559-259173559 GCF_003073215.2 Triticum urartu | reverse complement strand
TTTTCGAAGTTTCGACGTAAGAATGAATTGCCATCAGTCAAATGTCCTCCTCTAAAACCTTTCAAATTTTTTCATCGTTGGCTAAACCTTTCCATTATTCATTCCGGAGTGCCTCAACAATTCACGGTGGTGTTTCTCGTTGTCATTTGAAGACCGAAGAAGAGTTTCTCCTTAATCTTGCTCTTTTCTCTTCAAGATTCGTGGGTCTAGTTCGAGGCCATCCTCTCATAATTGTTCTGATTGTGGGAATTCTTTTCACCCATCTGGAGTAATTCAAGAGTCTTCTCAGTTTGATTATCCGGAGTTCGTCAAATAAGATTTATTCATTCTCAGCTTTCAGCTCTCGTTCTCCAATTTTACCGGTGCTTTGTTCAAGTGATCTTTAATCAGCTCGTGATCTCTTCGTTCTCATGGATCGAAATTCTCTCAAGCATCTTCGTTTATTTTCTAATTCTTCCCGATATTTCTTTATCTTTACTTCCTTCATTTAAATTCTTACGGTGGTTCATTCAAGAGCTCTCGTCATTCGTTATCATATCAATGCATTCTTTTGTTCTTTCAAATCCTACCGGTGGTCCATTGAGTTTATGCTATATCTATCTTAATCCTTTTCAAAGAGAATAAGTAATATGTGGAAGCCGTTGTTTGTCATCAATTTAATTGGTGAAGGATACGCATAATGTAATTCTTATTCTTGTTTCATCCTAATAATTAATTCCCTATTCCGGAGTCTCATCAAAATTCTTGATCTCAATTGTTCATCTTATCTTTTCCCGGAGTTCCTACCTCTCGCAATTATATCACCACGGAGATTCATCTAAATCATTACAAGGTTTCACCTTGTGTTTTCAACTTCTTTTCCCTTCCGTTGGATCATCTTTTTGTTACCGGAGTTCTTCATGGAGGTTCTACATGGTGGTTCATCAAGGATTTATTTCCTTCTCGAAGTTTTCATCGAGATTCTTTTAAGGAGCTCAAGCAGTCTTTGTAAGTGCATCTAGTGCCACCCCTAGTTGGTTTTGGAGTATTGACGACAAACCTAGTTGAGGGACTAATGTGTTTGTGAGAATTGCAGGATAACACAGGTAGAAGTTCCTCAATGATTCGGTTTCACTACCAGAGATGACCCCTAAAAATGTACGAAGACATTGAAGACAATGGTGGTTTATGAAGATATTCATATTGAAGACAATGACATGAGAAGACTCCCTATGAAGCTTATGGAACTCGAAGACTTAGATCCTTCGTAGTTTTATTTCATTCATGTTGTGTCATAGGAACCACCGTACTGTTAAGTGGGGTCCAAGAGAACCAGTCAGAATGACTGAAGTGATGCCTAATTCAAATCCTATGTCTTCGAGCGAAGACTGTGAGAGCAAATCTTGTCCAGAGTCAGACAAGTCAGCTTTACTTGTACCCCAAGTAAAGTTGCCGTGTGAGTTCAAAATTCGACCGTTGGTACACGTGTCAGTTCCTTAGTGACCCAGGGTCATTTCGGACAAATCAGGTCGGGTTGCCAAGTGGCTATAAATAGCCCACCCCCACAACCATAAATGGTTGGCTGCTCAGATTTCAGTGCACGGCTTTTGTCGTTTGAGAGCAACCCACCTCGAAGCCTTTGAGAGAAAATTCCTAGCGAGGAGAAAAGCCCTAACCACCCAGAGCCAGAGTAAATTGGGCATCACTTAAGTCTTCGTGTCTGAGTGATCTGAAGACTTATTACACTTGAGGACCGTGCATCCTCTAGACGGTTAGGCGTCGCGTTCAGAGCATCCAAGAGAAATTGTGGATTGCCAGTGAACGAAGTATGTGAAGGTTTGGAAGTCGCCTGAAGACTTACCACGAGTGATTGGACGAGGTCTGTGTGACCTTAGTTCAAGGAGAATACGGTGAGGACTGGGTGTCTTGGACTAAGTGTCCTTGACTGGGTGTCCGGGACTGTGTGTCCTTTGGTTTAAATACCTAGCCGCTCCAACCAGACGTATAGTTTTCACAGCAACTGGAACTGGTCCAACAAATCATTGTCTTCAACGTGTCACTGGTTTCATCTTCACTTCCTTTGACTTACTGTTATTCATTGTGAAGCCATTGCATGCTTGCTTTATCTTTTATCTTCACAACATGAATGTATGATCTGTTTGGCTTCATAACTTCTTCCTACCTGATCCTTATTACACTGAAGCTGTTTGTCATTGTGCTTTCACTCAATTGAATACATGACCATGGCTGCCCTAGTGTAATCTAACTTCCGCTGCTTAGTAATAGGCATAATCTTCACTGTTTGTCTTCATAACTCTCACGTTTTGAAGACTTCCATAAAAATCGCCTATTCACCCCCCCTCTAGTCGATATAACGCACTTTCAATTGGTATCAGAGCAAGGTGCTCCCTTGTTCTGTGTGATTCGGTTTAACCACCTGGAGTTTTAGCTATGTCGACTGCAGGGATAATCAAAGTCTCCGCTGCTTGCCCCGTCTTCGATGGAACTGAATATCCCTACTAGAAGAATAAGATGCGCATGCATCTTGAAGCCATTGATGTCGACCTATGGTATGTCGTCGAGAACGGCGTTCCCAAGGCTGGAGAAGGTGTCACTGCTGCTGATGTCAAGAAATTCGTTCAACTGGACTCTACTGCTAAGAATATCAACTGTGGTCATCTGACCAAAGGACAGTATGGCCGTGTGAGTGCCTTGAAGACATCCAAACTGGTCTGGGACTGGCTCTCCAAAGTTAATGAAGGCATCTCAACCCAGAGAGATCAAAGAATCAGTGTCCTTCGCAATCTCTTCAACCGCTTCAAGCGAAATGACAATGAGAATGTCCAGCACACATTTGACAGACTTACTGACATCACAAACGAGCTTCAAGCCCTCGGCGCCACTGAGATCACCAAACATGAAATCGTCAAGACGCTGCTGAGATCACTTGATAGTTCGTTTGACATCCTGGCCCTGATGATTCAAGAACGTCCTGATTTCAAGACACTCGATCCGTCTGAAATACTTGAGAGGCTCAACACACATGAGTTTCAGCTTTCTGAGAAAAGAGATATCTACGGTCCAAACTATGGGCGAACTCGAGCCTTGAAGGCAAAAGCTGTCTCCTCATCTGAAGAAGAATCTGACTGCAGTTCTGATGATCCTGAAGACATTGGAAGAGAACTTGCAATGCTAGTGAAGAAGTTCCAAAAATTCACCAAGAAGAAAGGCTTCAGAAAATCTTCACGATCAAGCTCAAGGAATGATGAAGCTTCTGCTCATGACTACAAGAAGAAAACATGTCACAAGTGCAAGAAAACTGGGCACTTCATCTCTGAGTGTCCACAGTGGGACAATGAGAACAGAAGGAAAAAGAAGAGCAAGGAATATGATTCTGACGACAAGAAGAAGAAGAAACACTCAAAGTCTTCTTCCAAGTCTTCATCAAAGTCTTCATCACACAAGAAGAGCTCATCTGGCAAGGCACGTGCGTTTGTTGGAAATGAGATGGATTCAGAGGAGGAGTCCGCATCTGAGGAGGCAGAGGTGGAGTCTGAGGAGGAGTCTGATTCTGGCATTGCGAGTCTGGCTACAGCATACGTTGCCAAGTCCATCTTCAACACTGAAGACAATGACTGCATCACCGACACCGACGCAAATGACAAGAACGACTCCACTCCTACCTACTGCTTCATGGCACGCGGTGCCAAGGTAAACACACGCACTACTCGCTATGAAACATCTAGTGACAATGACTCTGAATGTGATTCAAAACCTAGCTACAGAACACTTGCTAAAATTGCAACTGAACAACAGAAAGCTATGGAACATATTCAAAAACTGTTAGACAGAAGCGATGATCTGTTGGGTGCCGAAATGACTCGTTCTGAATCCTTAATTGAAGACATAAAAAATCTTCACGTTAAGTATCAGGAACTTGAAGATCGTCTTGAGACTCTCTCAACTACTCATGAAAAGCTCTCCTATGATTATCTTCAAAAGAAGCAAGATCTTGAGAAGTTGAGAGCGGATCATGAAGATCTTCAAAAGGAAAATGAGTCACTTCGCTCCGAACAGATCACTCCCGCTCAGGAAGGATTTGAACCACCATGTCTTAAATGCATTGAGCGTGATAATGCTAATTCTGTTGCTGAATGTTCCACTGCTACTACTGTTGCAATATCTTCAACTGTTAATGTGGTAACTAACCCCTCTCCTGAGGATACCACTGCTATTGCCGATGAGAATGCTAGGTTGAAGACATTGCTTGAAACAGGAATGTACAAAAGTCTGAAAGGGCATCAGACACTATGTGATGTCCTTAAGAAGCAGATTCTGAACCGAAACCCTAGGAAAGAGGGTGTTGGGTTCGTGAGGAAAATTAATGCAGATGGCTCTTACTGGAAACCTGAGCAGTACCCCAAAACCACATGGGTTGCTGCAAAGGAATCCTCAGCAGATCCATCCAATCTGTCTGGCTTCACTTGTGCTAACCCCATTATCATTGATGAATCCTTTGATGCAAACTATAAACTATTTAAGAATCAGAATGGTGAAGTGTTTGCCAGGTACATTGGTACTAACTGCAGGAATGGACCTCCTATGAAGATGATCTGGGTTCCGAAAAAGTGTCTGGAAAATCTTCCTGTGAATGTCTTCATGACACCTCACTAGAAGAAGACAAACCTCAGACCAAAGGCTTCATATGGTCCAATGGCTTCATACAAACAGAGGACACACCTGAGTCACACTAACGCAAATGTTTTACAGGGAAACCATACTCAGGCATATGGATATGAGAGCGGTTCATCGAACCGTCATGTTCATATGACCAAAAATTATTCTGCTTATTCCTATGAGTATTATTGTCCCCCTGCTAGACTGTTTGCTAGGGCTCCAAAGCCAAAATTCTCAGATGCTGCACTTAGACTTATTGCTTCTAAGCCACCCTTGAAGATGTGGGTGGTTAAGAAAGCTTAACTCTCTTTTGCAGGGAAAGGTCTCCAGCAGAAAAACAAAATCTTCTGATGCTGTTGCTGGGGACCTTAAAAATCTTGTAGGGCGCAAGATAAAATGCCCGAATGGCATCATTATGTACTTTGCTCCTGAATCGCATGCTACTCTCCCTATTAGTCCTAATCTGGATCTAAGTTTTCATAACCCACTGGTTCGTCAAATGTTTATGCTTCACAACTCTCTTCGTGAAGCCTATCCCCCTAACTGCACTCTAGGGTACGACACCAGCGACTTCAAAGTCTTCAGAATGGATTATTGACAGTGGGTGTACAAATCACATGACTGGCAGAAGAAGCCTTCTTATGGACTCAACTTTACGTCCATCCGACAAGAGTCACATCACATTTGCTGACACTGGTAAAAGTAAGGTATTGGGTCTGGGTAGAGTTGCAATCTCAAAGGATCAACACATGGATAAAGTCATGCTTGTTGAATCCCTTGGCTTCAACTTAATGTCTGTCTCAATGCTTTGCGATTTGAATATGATTGTAATGTTTGGAAAATATCGTTGCCTGGTGCTAATGGAATCTGACAAATCTCTAGTGTTTGAAGGGTATCGAAAAGGTGATTTGTACGTGGTAGATTTCTCAGCAGGACCACAACTCGCAGTATGTCTTCTTGCAAAAGCTTCAGAATGCTGGCTTTGGCATCGAAGGCTTGGGCATGCTGGCATGAGGAACCTCCACACCCTTGCGAAGAAAAAGCACGTCATAGGCATCGAGGGCGTCAAGTTCAAGAAAGATCATTTATGCGGTGCCTGTGAAGCAGGGAAAATGACAAGGGCAAAAAATCCTTCGAAGACAATCATGACTACTACACAACCCTTCGAACTGCTTCACATGGATCTTTTCGGTCCCACTCACTACTCAACTTTTACTACTTCTGCTTGCCTCTATGGCTTCGTCATTGTTGATGATTACTCTAGATATACTTGGGTACACATAATCCTTTACAAGACTGAAGTGCAGGATGTCTTCAGACGCTTCGCCAATCGAGCCATGAACAATTTTGGCGCCAAGATAAAGCACATCAGAAGTGACAATGGCACTGAATTCAAGAACACTGGCCTTGATACATATCTAGATACCTTGGGCATCACACATGAATTCTCAGCTCCATACACGCCACAGCAGAATGGCGTCGTCGAACGCAAGAACAGAACACTCATTGAGATGGCCAGAACAATGCTAGATGAATACAAGACTCCCAGAAAATTCTGGACTGAAGCCATTGATACTGCATGCCATACAATCAATCGTGTTTATCTTCACAAGCTTCTGAACAAGACATCTTATGAACTCCTAACTGGCAAGAAGCCAAATGTCAGTTACTTCAGAGTATTTGGCGCAAGATGCTGGATCAAGGACCCACACCACACCTCAAAGTTTGCACCAAAAGCACATGAGGGATTCATGCTTGGATATGGAAAGGATTCGCACTCCTACAGAGTCTTCAATCTCTTCCACTACAAAGTGGTTGAAACTGTGGATGTGCGGTTCGATGAAACCAATGGATCACAAAGAGAGCAATTGCCAAATGTGCTAGATGAAGTTCCAGCTAGTGAATCAATCAAGCTTATGGGAACTGGAGAGATTGTACCTTCTGAAGCTCATCTTGAAGAAGAACTTATCATCTCAGCACCTGATCCACATGAAGACAATGCTCAGCCTGAAGATATACCTCCAAATGACAACGCAGATCAGCAAGAGCAAAGTCTTCGCCCTATACATCCTCGTGTTGCAAATGAAGTACAGATTGACAGAATACTTGACAGCATCAATGCACCTGGTCCACTCACTTGTTCAAGGGCAACTCAGCTAGCAAACTTCTGTTGGCATTTCGCATTCGTCCCAATATCAGAACCCAAGAAAGTTGAAGAAGGCTTCATGGAACCTGAATGGATTCAAGCTATGCAAGAAGAGCTTCAACAGTTTGAGCTGAATAATGTATGGGAACTGGTTAAGCGTCCTGATCCACGGAAGCACAACATAATAGGCACCAAATGGATATACCGCAACAAGCAAGATGAGCACGGTCAAGTTGTCAGAAACAAAGCTCGTCTCGTTGCTCAAGGATATACTCAAGTGGAGGGCATTGACTTCGATGAAACATTTGCTCCTGTGGCTAGGCTTGAAGCCATACGCATACTGCTGGCCTATGCAAATCATCATAACATACTTCTATATCAAATGGATGTGAAAAGTGCCTTTCTCAATGGAAAGATTGAAGAAGAAGTGTATGTTGCACAACCACCTGGCTTTGAAAATCCAAAACATCCTGATATGGTATACAAGCTCAACAAGGCACTGTATGGCCTCAAACAAGCCCCTAGGGCCTGGTATGATACACTCAAGTACTTTCTGAAGAGCAAAGGCTTCATACCTGGTTCCCTGGATCCCACTCTTTTCACGAAGACATATGATGGTGAACTGTTTGTGTGCCAAATATATGTGGATGACATTATCTTCGGCTGCACCAATCAGAAGTATAGTGAAGAGTTTGGATATATGATGCAAAGAGCAATATCAGATGTCCATGATGGGGGAGCTGAAGTTCTTCCTCGGTCTTTAGATACGGCAACAACGCAACAGCATCTTCATATCTCAAGAGAAATATCTTAAAGAGTGCCTGAAGAAGTTCGGTATGCAAGATTGCAAAGGCTTCACAACACCAATGCCAGCCAAACATCATCTAGGTCCTGACGACAATGGTAAAGAGTTCGATCAAAAGGTATACCGCTCCATGATTGGGTCTTTGCTTTATTTATGTGCATCTAGGCCAGATATCATGCTTAGTGTTTGCATGTGTGCTCGATTTCAAGCGGCACCAAAGGAGTCGCATCACTTGGCTGTGAAGCGAATTCTTAGATATTTGGCTCACACCCCAACTCTAGGATTATGGTATCCAAAGGGCTCAGAGTTTGATTTGGTTGGATTTTCGGATGCTGATTATGCTGTTGACAAAGTTGATCGCAAGTCTACATCAGGCACATGTCACTTTCTGGGACGATCACTTGTATGTTGGTCTTCAAAGAAGCAGAACTGTGTATCTCTCTCCACTGCTGAATCTGAATACATTGCTGCTGGATCTTGCTGCGCTCGGCTTTTGTGGATGAAGCAAACACTCAAGGATTATGGCATTCATCTGAAGCAAGTGCCACTTTACTGCGACAACGAAAGCGCCATCAAGATTGCCAACAACCCAGTTCAGCACTCGAAGACAAAGCACATTGAAATTCGCCATCACTTTCTCAGAGATCACGTTGTGAAGGAAGACATTGATATCATACACGTCAGCACTGTAGAGCAATTGGCAGATATCTTCACCAAGCCCTTGGATGAGAAGAGGTTTTGCAAGTTACGGTGTGAGCTAAATATCTTGGAATCCTCAAATGTCCTGTGATCAGGCACACATCCTAACACTTATGCATATTGATGACTTAGATGTGCAACACACGAAGTAACGTATATCTTCAATCAATGAAGACATACATTCTAAGTGTGAATACATTAATGTGGAATTTGACTTCGGAGCACCACGATAATTGTGCGCCGTGTCTGGGTCTAATACTTCCTATACGGTGGGTAATGCCACCACCAAACGTTCCATTCTGAAGTGTTTCACTCATGGCGTTACCTCGCAATGTGTTCACATTTGGTTTGGCTTCAATCTCAATATGTCTTCATGATTATCTTCACTACGTTGATTATATAGATATATACATACTAGTGTTCTGTCCTCTACAGCATTCACTTATAGCTATGTTTTCTTGGTTGAATCTTTTGAACTAAGTGAATGTGATCGGACCCTAACCTCTCTATGCTTTCTATCTCAAACTCTATCTCTCCAAGTCATATGCATTCTGTTGAAACTGTCGAATGTCTTCACTGTGTCCTTGTCAGCCGAAGACATAGAGACAACCATAAAAGTCCGTTTTTAATGCTCATTCCTCCACATAAGATCCGGAGAAGCAGGAACGACCGCCCGACAATTTAGGCGTGCGTGGGACGTGGAACAAACCCCAATCTTCCTCTAACTGGCCACGCGTGCCTCAAATGCAAACCGCCAGGGGCACCTGCGTAATAGCACAGTGCCGCCTCTGAGTCTATAAATTCACACTTACCGCAGTCATTATCTCCTTCTTCCACCCTCGCACGAACCCTAGCGCCACCGCTAGCACTCGACGACGCCGGAGACGAAGCGCTTCACTGCCGCAACCTCTCCAACGCCGTCCTCATGCCGACCGCGGACATCGTCCTCTCCGCCGTCGCCGTAGGTGTTTTCCGTCGCCAAGTTAGGGCACGGAGGACTGAACTGCTCGGCATCAACTTCCTTCCGTCTAGCAGTTCCAGTGTGGTAAATAAAACTTCTTTTTACAGCATCTTTTGATCTCTTGGTTCTGTCACTTTCTACCATAAGAAGTTTCTCTTCACACCAGTTAGATCTCTCGCTGCATCTCATAACATGCCTAGTATATTCACTTGTGCTTCATAAAGCAGTTAGATTCCTCACTTGTACTGATCTATGGGTTCGTACAAATCTGGAACCAACTTCTTATCTATAAGTGAATGTCTTCGCACAATGAGGTCAATGTCTTCTAAACCGATTTATCTTCAAAATCTTCTGAGAATGCATATGACCTCTTCCCCTTCCCTCGCACCTTAATGCTATCACAGGTACATGTCCGTGGGAGAATCCTTTGGTTCTCATAGTCTGCATTCATTTGCAGAGTACTTGCAGCATCACATCAACTCTCCTGAAGCCAGTTCTTGTTGGTCAAGCAAAAGGAAGCCTTTGAAGCCTTTGAACATCTTGAAGCCTTCCAAGTTAAGATTCATGGCTTCAGAAACAGCAGCAAGGAAGGGAGGCAGACAGCGACGTGGTGGAACGTCCAAAGATCTGCCTGATGAATTGGCAGAGATGTACAAAACTGATCCTGAAGAAAGCTATGGTCGGCGCAAGACACGAATCCAATGGATTCGAAGATATTGGGCAGAGCAATGGTTTCAATACCGCTTCGTCACTCAGGAATATGCCGAAAAGTGCGCCATCAAGAGACCATGGGGAGACGTATTATACAAAAATCTCGTACCCAGGTCCAGAGACGAAGCTATTGCTCAAGGCTTCTATCCATGCATGGTGAGAGGACCATAGCCAGCTGAAGCACATCCGTCATCACTTCTCTGGTGTCGCGATGACAATCTGTTCAAGCGCAACTTCCAATTTGCTCAGAACTCTGCAAAGCAAAACAAGAAGAAATTTGGGCTTGACTTCAACCCTGGTCCCTCCTCACCAAGGGCAGATGGCACACGCGACGCCGATCCCAATATCATCGGGCCGTATGCCAATCTTGCAGGCCTCATCACCCGCATCCTAGTCCAAGGGACTGCCATGAATGACCCTCCAGCAGATACTGAGTCTGATGATGCCCCTGCTGCGCCGAAGCCAAAGCAGAAGAAGCCAAAAGCTTCAAAGCCAGCCGCTTCTCCCAAAATGTCAAGAGCGAAGCCATTGGCAACTGCACCTCCTGAAGCCAGTGTGCAGTCTGAAGATTTATCACGAGTCTCCAAGCCCCAAGAAGCCAAGAAGCCTCAGCCACACACAGGCAAAGAGCTCACAGCTGCTGCCATTCTGCGCTGCGAAACTCTTGATCTCTCAAGCGATGAAGATCTTGGAGATGACGCTCTTGAGCAGCTCATCAAGAGCAAGGAGGAGGCTGAAATCTTCAACAATCTGCCTCTGTTTGATGTCACCATCATCCACAATTTCATCGATGAATGGTTTGCCTCACCGGACATCAGCTTCGACGATCTGCAGCTGCCCATAGGCCTCAGCGTTGCCTTTCAAGGCGCAATTGCTTCAGAACTTGCAATAGCCCAATGCATTGTAGAACTGAAGCAGAAAATTGATTATGAAAAGGCTCAGTTCAAGAAGCACGTGGCCAAGCTCAGCGTGCAAGAAGTGAAAGACTTCAAGATCATGTTGCACGAGCTGAAAGAGAACTTTCTGAAGACACGTGCCGAAGCTCAAGGCTCGCGAGAGCGCATGAAGACTCTGGCTGATCGCTGCGTGCAGGCCTACAATGAGGCTGAGAAGCGCAAGGCACTTGGGTGTCCCGGCATTGACCCCAGGATGGCCTCGAAGAAGAAAAAGAAGCCTGATGTGCCTGAACCAGAGGCGCCAAGGTCAGAAACTGCTCCGATTGTCTTCCCCACTGCAATGACTGGCTCGAAGCTAAAGAGTCGATCAACCGCCTCACAGCTCAAGAAGACACGGACTGCAGAGGCTGAAGCTAAGAAGAGGAAACACTCTGAAGCCTCTCCTTCTGAACCCACCATCAAGAAGCGCAAGACCAAGAAATCTCAGGCTGCTCCCACAGAGCCCTTGATAGTTGAACCCCTCTCCGTCCGCTATCTTGACACAGATCATCAGTTGACTGTGCATGAGCCTGCCTTCACAGAGGCTCCGCACGTTGAAGACATTCCAGCAGCCGACCACAACGCTGCTGAAGACATTGGTCTCCAAGACAATGTACAAGGTGATGCAGCCCTTCCTCAGCTTGAGACAAGCGAACTGATCAGCATTGGTCGTCCATTGACGCCAATCATACAAGATGCATCATGGGCAGATCGCCCACAGGAGGAAGATAATGAGCCCCAGCCCACTGCAACTCCACTGGCGTCGCCTACATTCCGTAGGCTTCGCAAAGGGCCAAGGGCTCAGGCTGCTGACGAAATTCTGGCTGCATCAGCCGAAGAGCATGCAGAAATACCACAAGCTCCAACTCCCCCGCACCAACAAGAAGCAGTTCTCCAGGAGAACGTGCCTGAGTTCGTCCCTCCCACTACACGTGTGGAGGCGGCAAATGTTGAGGCTTCCACAAACAACGCCAAAGTAAATGTGGAGCCCTCCCCAACAACAGCTTCAGAAGACACTGAAGCTACTGCTCCTGAACCTTCTGTGCCTGAGTCTGCTGCGGGTCCCCAATTCAACTATCATATTGCGCACAGGCCCCAGGTCCAGAAGCCGATCCCACGACTGCCAAGGTTCCCAGGTTCTGCATCAGCTCCTGGCTCCTTCAACATCAACGGCTTCAGGACAGACAACACGTTTTTCAACAGCTCCAAGAACCCTTATTCAAGGGACTGGATTGTATCAGATAGGTTCTGGAGCTATCAACAGCACAGCTATTATTCATGCATCCTATACAACCAAGGCCGCATCTTTCCTCACAAGCGCCTTGAGGTTGAAGCTGTTGCTGGTCTGCCTGGTCTGGAAGAAGCATTGGATTGCTTCAAGCAAGTGGGTCTGCTGCCGTTTATCACCGATGAAGAGCACTGGAACGAAGAGCTTCTGCTCCAGTTCTATGCCACCCTGCATATCAAAGGCTATAACAGAGATCCGAAGACATGGGTCCTGGAGTGGATGACCGGCAATGTCCATCATGAAGCCAATGCTTTCGACATAATTGAGCTTACCGGCCTTCCCACTCCTGGCGAATTCTTTGAAGAAGGCTGCCAACTCCATGCTGAAGCAATTGAGAGCATATTTCAGCGTCCTGAGCCAGATATGAGTCAAATGCTCTCAATGATGAAGCCATTGCCTCCTAATGCACCCTATCCAACTAGGTTCTTCGTTGAAGACTTAGAGTACCTGCCTAGAACAATATATCACATCATAAGGCGGACTCTCTGGCCCGTTAAGGGACACTCTCGATATGCAACGATCGAAGGTGCAATGAAGACTCTCATCTTCTGCATTCTTCATGGCAAATGCTTCAACGCACAGGATCTTTTCATCCGTCAACTTGCAGCTTCTGCCTCAGAATTGTTTGGATTGAAGTTCTATGCTCCTTGGGTTAAGAGGCTGATCAAGCTTCACTCTGCAATCTCCTATCAACCCTCAGCCCGCAACCATAGGATATTTTTGCCAGATGTGGACACATCTGCTGAAGCAATATATCCAGAGCCTGCCAAGCAACCATTAAGTCTTTAGAATGCAGAACACCAGAGCTTCACTCAAAATATTGAAGGTGTTGAAGCTCTCTCCCGAGTGTATCCAATGGCTGGCACCACACGTGCCCCTGCATCAACTGAAGCCACTAACAGCACAGCTGCAAAGAGACCCAAGAAGCGCGCTCGTGCACTCAATGACCGAGAGCTTCTTGTGGCTCTTCACCAAAAGCACGATAGGCATCACGACTGGCTCAAGAGGCAGATGAGAAGCATCATGCAAGACGTCAATCGCATCAGAAATCTGGCAACCAAGAATGCATTTGTCGCACACGAGACCTGTCGCCGCACTTGGAAAGGCCTCACCATGATGTGCACTGAATCTGACCTGCATGAGGATGGCTTCAAAGAGAGATTCAAATTTGACTCCACGCCTCCAAGAAAAGCTGTGATGCGAAGCACACCATCACTTGAAGAGTCAGAGTTCTCTTCTTTTGCTGCCACCGTGTCTGCCCGGATTATTGAAGAAGAAGACGACGCGACATCATCTCCACCTGCTTCAACACGCGTCGAATCTGCACCAAGCTCGTCTGCACCGCCACCAAACAACTCCACCGACCCTGCTGCGCCTGGGAACGCATAGAAACCTCTATGTCTTCAAACCTTTTTGGTCATCACTGACAAAAGGGGGAGAAGCATATGATGTTAATAGTCTTCAAGCGGGTCACTATGGGCGGGTGCCTTCATATTTTGCTACATTTTGTTTCGTGCTTACAACTCCCGTTTTTGCTACATTTGCTTCATTGGGTTGTAACACTTAGCCTTGATGGTCGTCTGCTACCTGTTTGTCACTCCGTTTTGCGAAGATAAATTCCGCATGTGCCACGATAAATTCCGCACTCATCTCATTCTGCAGACGTCCATTTTCCATTATGCATGTCATTATCTTCATATACTTTCACATGCATAGTGGATAGTCATCATAATTTGAAGTGGATCTCCACAAGTACAACCTGCCATGTGCATTTGCATTCAAGAAGCAAATTACTTATATGCACATCTTCAGGGGGAGCCCTTGCAACTTATGAAGACAATTCCTTTACAATTTCACAAATTATGTTTCTTGTTGAAAACTTCAACTAGTTTGTCATCAATCACCAAAAAGGGGGAGATTGTAAGTGCATCTAGTTCCACCCCTAGTTGGTTTTGGAGTATTGACGACAAACCTAGTTGAGGGACTAATGTGTTTGTGAGAATTGCAGGATAACACAGGTAGAAGTTCCTCAATGATTCGGTTTCACTACCAGAGATGACCCCTAAAAATGTACGAAGACATTGAAGACAATGGTGGTTTATGAAGATATTCATATTGAAGACAATGACATGAGAAGACTCCCTATGAAGCTTATGGAACTCGAAGACTTAGATCCTTCATAGTTTTATTTCATTCATGTTGTGTCATAGGAACCACCGTACTGTTAAGTGGGGTCCAAGAGAACCAGTCAGAATGACTGAAGTGATGCCTAATTCAAATCCTATGTCTTCGAGCGAAGACTATGAGAGCAAATCTTGTCCAGAGTCAGACAAGTCAGCTTTACTTGTACCCCAAGTAAAGTTGCCGTGTGAGTTCAAAATTCGACCGTTGGTACACGTGTCAGTTCCTTAGTGACCCAGGGTCATTTCGGACAAATTAGGTCGGGTTGCCAAGTGGCTATAAATAGCCCACCCCCACATCCATAAACGGTTGGCTGCTGAGATTTCAGTGCACGGCTTTTGTCGTTTGAGAGCAACCCACCTCGAAGCCTTTGAGAGAAAATTCCTAGCGAGGAGAAAAGCCCTAACCACCCAGAGCCAGAGTAAATTGGGCATCACTTAAGTCTTCGTGTCTGAGTGATCTGAAGACTTATTACACTTGAGGACTGTGCATCCTCCAGACGGTTAGGCGTCGCGTTCAAAGCATCCAAGAGAAATTGTGGATTTCCAGTGAACGAAGTCTGTGAAGGTTTGGAAGTCGCCTGAAGACTTACCACGAGTGATTGGACGAGGTCTGTGTGACCTTAGTTCAAGGAGAATAAGGTGAGGACTGGGTGTCTTGGACTAAGTGTCCTTGACTGGGTGTCCGGGACTGTGTGTCCTTTGGTTTAAATACCTAGCCGCTCCAACCAGACGTACAGTTGTCACAGCAACTGGAACTGGTCGAACAAATCATTGTCTTCAACGTGTCACTGGTTTCATCTTCACTTCCTTTGACTTACTGTTATTCATTGTGAAGCCATTGCATGCTTGCTTTAACTTTTATCTTCACGACATGAATGTATGATCTGTTTGGCTTCATAACTTCTTCCTACCTGATCCTTATTACACTGAAGCTGTTTGTCATTTTGCTTTCACTCCATTGAATACATGACCACCATATATGTGTGTGTTGCCGTGAATGAATTAAAATGAATCAACTGAGTGTGTTGCCGTGATGGCCTCTTCTCGGCGGAGTCCGGGAAGTGGACACGGTGTTGGAGTAATGCTTGCGCAGGTTGTTCTTCTAGATTCTCGCTCGCGCTTTGCATCCTCTTCTCGCTCTCCTTTGCGAATAAGTTAGCCACCATATATGCTAGTCGCTTGCTGCAGCCCCACATATACTTGCCTTATCCTTCCTATAAGCTTAAATAGTTTTGATCGCGAGGGTGCGAGATTGCTGAGTCCTGTGGCTCACAGATACTATAAACTCCAGATGCAGGTCCAGTTGATTCCGCTCCAGGTGACGAGTACGAGCTCAAGTGGGAGTTCGACGAGGACTCTCAGCGTTATTATGTTTCCTTTCCCGATGATCAGTAGTGGTGCCTAGTTGGGGTTTGATTCAGGGCCTTGTCGCATGTTGGGTTTTTCTTCTATTTTGGCGCCGTAGTCGGGCCATGAGTGATTGTTTAATGGATGTTATTTATGTACTATGATGTGACCTGGCGAGTGTAAGCCAACTATGTTATCTCCCCCTTTTATTATGTATTACATGGGATGTTGTAATGATTGCCTGACTTGCGACATTGCTTTCAATGCGGTTATGTCTCTAAGTCGTGCCTCGACACATGGGAGCTATAGCCGCATCGAGGGCGTTACAAGTTTCTTTATCTTTACTTCGTTCATTTAAATTCTTACGGTGGTTCATTCAAGATCTCTCGTCATTCATTATCATATCAATGCATTCTTTTGTTCTTTCAAATCCTACCGGTGGTCCATTGAGTTTATGCATATCTATCTTAATCCTTTTCAAAGAGAATAAGAAATATGTGGAAGCCGTTGTTTGTCATCAATTTAATTGGTGAAGGATACGCATAATGTAATTCTTATTCTTGTTTCATCCTAATGATTAATTCCCTATGCCGGAGGCTCATCAAAATTCTTGATCTCAATTGTTCATCTTATCTTTTCCCGGAGTTCCTACCTCTCGCAATTATATCACCACGGAGATTCATCTAAATCATTACAAGGTTTCACCTTGTGTTTTCAACTTCTTTTCCCTTCCGTTGGATCATCTTTTTGTTACCGGAGTTCTTCATGGAGGTTCTACATGGTGGTTCATCAAGGATTTATTTCCTTCTCGAAGTTTTCATCGAGATTCTTTTAAGGAGATCAAGCAGTCTTCTTCTTGTAATCCGGAGTGAGATTCTGTCTACCATATTATCAGAGGTGGTGTTATGTCATTTCCGATAATTTTCCTTCGTGTTTCATGATTCACAAGTTATCAAGTATGAGATATATTAAATCCATCAATCTCGTCTTTGGAGTTATCTTGGGTTATATTTCACCTTAAGCCCTCCCTAAGGATGGTTGTTATTATGGTGCTTATAAATGACCCAAGTTCTTCTTTTATCCTCTCGGTGAGATAGTTTCTCGTCTT
The DNA here is from genome assembly GCF_003073215.2 of Triticum urartu. Lineage (NCBI taxonomy): Eukaryota > Viridiplantae > Streptophyta > Magnoliopsida > Poales > Poaceae > Triticum > Triticum urartu. The sequence continues at coordinate 259,156,720 of NC_053026.1, read as the reverse complement.
CTTGTTCTTGTCAATCCAATCTTGTTTGGCAGGTTGTCACCTCATAATTTGAGTCGTATTCCATAAGACCATATCAAGCTTATTATTTTCGTTGTTGGTTTTTTCCAACAACTCCGTTCGACCCTTCTCCTAAGGATGCCTTCTCAAGCTCTTTTATGGCAAAAGTTGGCATTTTCTTCTCCATTCCCCTGTCTCAACTGTCTATCTTCTATTCGTTTGTTCCGGAGGCATTGTGATGTTGCTCTCTTCTACCCATCTTCTTGTTTGGTCATGATAGTATTCTTTTCTTTGCTTATCCATCTAACCGGAGTGTTGTGCCTTTTTACTAAAGTTCTTTTCGCCTCATAAAGCCTTGCATTTTTTGTTTCAACCGGAGTGCCGCCTGAAATCGTCCTTACCCACTGTGCCATTCTTTCAATAGTTACGGAGGCACTGTATTGTTATTTTCATCAAGTATCCCCTCTTCTTGCCAAATTCATGTTCAATTCCTTCCATTTACAGTTGGAGTGCTGTCCAAATTATATCATTCTTAATCCTTCTCTATCTTGTTTTAACCGGAGTGGTTTCAATATATATCTTGCCTTTCAACCTCAAGGTTTTTCGCAATGTGCTTTGTTCCTCTTTTTCTAGCGGAGTGTTTTCAACTTCGTCATCTCCGTTGCTTGTTTCTGTCTTTTGTTCAAACTATCAAGGTCCCTTGGTTTCACTCATTGGTCAAAGAAGAAACTTAGTTTTACCTCTTCTCTTTCTCTTCCATTTTCCCTCCGGTGCCATTCTAGATCTCGGGACGAGATCCTCTCATAGTGGTGGAGTGTTGTAACGCCCCGAGACCGATGTGCCAGGTGTCGTTCAGTTATTCATTGTTGTTGCCTTGTCATTGCTTGCGTGTCATGCATTGCATATCATGTCATCATGTGCATTTCATTCGCATACGTGTTCGTCTCATGGCCTGAGCATTTTCCCCGTTGTCCGTTTTGCAATCCGGTGTTCCGTTCTCCTCCGGTGGTCATTTCTACCTTTCTTTCTTGTGTGGGGATTAAACATTTCCAGATTGGACCGAGACTTGTCAAGCGGCCTTGGTTTATTACCGGTAGACCGCCTGTCAAGTTTCGTATCATTTGGACTTCGTTTGATACTCCAACGGTTAACCGAGGGACCGAGGAGGCCTCGTGTGTGTTGCAGCCCAACACCCTTCCATTTTGGCCCAAAAACCCACCTAACTCTGCTCCATCATCTCGGTCATTCGATCACGATCGCGTGGCCGAAAACCGCACCTCATTTGGACTCTCCTAGCTCCCTCTATGCCTATATATACAACCCCCCTCCGAAATTCACGGTTCATTCTTCCCCTAACCCTAAAAATTCTCAGATCCGCGCCGCCGGACGAAATCCCCACCTTCACCGGACATGTCCGCGCCACTCCACGCCGCTCCAGCCAACCAGAGGCTGCCACGTCACCTCGCCGCCGCCGCCAGCCTATCCCGAGCCGCCACCTCACCTCCCCTGCGCCCACTTCACCGCCATCCTCCCGGGGCCCAGATCCGGCCCGCCCCGGGGCCGAACCGGGCCACTCCGAGGCTCCCGCCTCCCCCGCCTGCTTCTCCGCGCCCAGGCCGCGCCGCCCACGCCGGAGCACTGCGCCGCCGCCTCTCCGATCTTCGACGCCGGCGTCGCCGAGCCCTGCTGACCTCGGGAACGGGCCCCGCAGCCTCAGCCTCCGCTCTCCGCGCCCGGATCCGCGCATTCCCTGCACTCGCCGGCCTCCTCCGCCCCTCCTTGCCGCTCCCCATCGGCGAACGGCGTCGCCGCCGCCCCCCTGCCTCCCTCGATCCAGGCGGGATCGAGGAGGAGGACGCCCTCGCGCCTCGTGGGCCTGAGCAGATCCAGCAGGCCTAGCCTGCCTCCCCTTCGCCCGAGTCCGGCCCATCTCCATGCCAGATCCGCGGCCTGCCTCCTCCTCCTTCACGGGCCGAGCCCACTTGGGTGAGGCCACACCCCCAGCGCCCGCCTCTATTTTTTTCCCTTCCTACTGTTGGGCTTGCCCCAGATTCGGCCCGCATCGTTTTTTTCCAGATCTGGACGATTTACCTATTATTCCTGAGACTGCTGTTTTACAGATTAGTCCCCCTAGTTCATGCATTTAATAACTCACTAACCGTGCATCGGATTAAAATGTTTTATATATGAAACTTGCTCAGAATTTTGTGTAGACTAATAATATCCAACTTTCATCTATGTTTAAAATATTCAAAATGTTGTTTGCATTAATTTGCTCCTATGCCATGCTAAAATGATTTAATTCATAACTAAATAACCGTAGCTCCGATTTAATTAAACTTTATATGTGAATGGGGTAGAATTTTGCCTAGTTTAACATGATGGCATCATCTTGCATGTTTAACAACTCTAAAATATTGTTTAGGGCAGAACAGTACCAAACCTAATTTATGCTCATGAGGAGTTTCCGGAATTGTTGTTCGTTGCTTCCGGCCTCGTTTAAACTTGACTAGATAGGTAGTTTTACTTTGCTTCACCCTCTTGCCATGTTAACCAACATTTAATATTGTTGAGTACATAAACGAGAGAGACCTAAATAATTGATGTGGTGTTCCATCAATATGCAACGAGTTGCATGTTGAGCTCCACTTAATTTGTAGGATTGCTTGTGCACTTTGCCATGCCATGCTTCATTAAACCGGACATGCATCATACTCGATTGTGCATCATGCCATGTTGATGTGTTGGTTGTTTACCATGTTGTTTGCTCTTTTCTGGTGATTGCTTCTTCGGGTTGGTTCCGTTAACGTCGTGTTGTGAGGATTCGTTCGACTACGTCTGTTTGTCTTCTTCATGGACTCGTTCTTCTTCCTTGCGGGATTTCAGGCAAGATGATCATACCCTCGATATCACTACTATCTTTGCTATGCTAGTTTGCTCGCTCTTGCTATGCCATTGCTACGATGCCTACCATTTGCTTGTCAGCCTCCCAAATTGCCATGTCAAACCTCTAACCCACCATGTCCTAGCAAACCGTTGATTGGCTATGTTACCGCTTTGCTCAGCCCCTCTTATAGCGTTGCTAGTTGCAGGTGAAGATTGGAGGCCGTTCCTTGTTGGAACATTTATTTACTTGTTGGGATATCATTATATTGCTATGTTATTTTAATGCATCTATATACTTGGTAAAGGGTGGAAGGCTCGGCCTTATGCCTGGTGTTTTGTTCCACTCTTGCCGCCCTAGTTTCTGTCATATCGGTGTTATGTTCCCGGATTTTGCGTCCCTTACGCGGTTGGGCTATAATGGGAACCCCTTGACCGTTCGCCTTAAGTAAAGCTCTTCCAGCAATGCCCAACATTGGTTTTACCATTCGCCACCTAGCCTTTTCTTTTCGTAGTGGTGGAGTGTTGTAACGCCCCAGATACGACTTTCCCTATTTGTACTCCAACTCTTGCCGTTTGCGGTATTAAGTTATATTTATTTCTCGGGTTCGGGTCTTCGTCTCCGTGTGTTGTTTTCGTTTTCATGCATCTCATATCATGTCATCATGTGCATTGCATTTGCATACGTGTTCATCTCATGCATTCGAGCATTTTCCCCGTTGTCCGTTTTGCATTCCGGCGCTTCGTTCTCCTCCGGTGGCCATTTCTACCTTTCTTTCGTGTGTGGGGATTAAACATCTCCGGATTGGACCGAGACTTGCCATGCGGCCTTGGTTTACTACCGGTAGACCGCCTGTCAAGTTTCGTATCAATTGGACTTCGTTTGATACTCCAACGGTTAACCGAGGGACCGAAAAGGCCTTGTGTGTGTTGCAGCCCAACATCCCTCAATTTTGGCCCAAAACCCACCAAACTCTGCTCCATGTCCTGAGCGTTCGATCACGATCGCGTGGCCGAAAACCGCACCTCATTTGGACTCTCCTAGCTCTACTTATGCCATATATACCCCCTCCAATTTCGGATCTCGTCTTCCTCCTCGAACCCTAGTTCTAAAAAAAAACAGATCTCCAGCCGTCGGACGCGTCCGGATCGGACTGGACACGTCTGCCCGCCGCGCCCGGCCACTCTCGCGCTGCCACCTGTCCCCGGCGCAGGACCACATCGCCGCAGCTGCCGGCCCGCAGGCCCACGCGGGGCCCTCCCCAGCCCACGTCCGCGCCGCCGCCCGCCTTCGTCCTCTTCCTCTCGCGCCCGACGCCGCCTACCTCGACGGCCGCCGCGCGTCAAGCTCGCGGGCGAGCTGCGCCACCACCGGGGCCGCCCCACGCCGGCGCCTCCTCGCTGCCGGGCTCCCCTCCTCGCCGCCGCGTCGCCCTGGGCCGGATCCGGGTGGATCCGCCCCACCCTCACCCCGCGCCGCCGTTCCAAGCTCGCCGGAGCCGACCCCAACTCCGGCCGGTCAACCTCGGGGGCCGTGCCCGATGAACAGTGCTGTTGGATCTGAGATCTGAAACTTCATCTCGGTTGACTTTCGTCCCTAACCCTAGTTTTTTATGCATACTTTGACCGCCCGTAACTTTGCATCCGTAGCTCCGTTCTGGACATATGATATATCAAAGTCTTCGCCTCGATGAGTACATCATTTCATTACATTGCATCATTTTCGTTTGAGTTCATCTTGATGCCCAAAATGCTGTTAGAAGGAGGCTTCGTGAGTTAATTGCCAGATCTGCTAGTTCATCTTATACTTTTGTCATTTTTGCCATGATTAATGTGTGCATGCTATGCCTGTGAGTCCTTCATATGTTTTGTTAAGAATTTTGTCTTATTTCCAGAGGTGCAACCCATGCATTTTTAGGATGTGTGTGGTGACTTGTGCAAGCTTGCAAAGTGAGGCACCCGGGAAATCTGTTTTCAGGGACTTAGTTGTTTTCACTAAGTCTGGGATATTTTAGTTCATGATGCCATATGTTCAGCTTGTTTCCTAGTGATCCGTGCCTCTTTTGAGGATGATCAGTAAGGGACTTTTGTTACTCATTTTATGGTCTATCCATCCATGTATTTGTTTGCAATTATGGAGCACCATAGCTTGAGTCAATCGAGCTCTACTTTTGCTTCGTGGTGAATCTGGGCAGATCGTCAACTCGTTTGCGATTTTGCCGGCGTTGTTATAGTTGATCCGTGCATGCTATGCCATTGTTCTTGCCATGTATAGCTTGTATTTTGTGCCTTCTTAATGGGTGTATGCCTGCCTTGCCATTACTTGCACCGTGGTGAGTGCATCGAGCTCGTTTACATGCCTTCGTGAGTTATATTTCAGCATGTCTCAGTTTTCACCAAGTCTGAAAACTGATTGTGTTTTAGCTATGTTCGTGTGCCCGTTAATATATTTTGTGATCCCTTTTGGCCCCAGGTCACTTTGCGACTTTTGTTAAGCTTGTTGAGTAGCTCCATGCCATGTCCTTACTTGTCTTAATCAGATCATGTATCATGTTGTTTTGCTGCTCCAAAGAGGGCTTCGTGATCTGAAATTTCAGACTAGTGTTAATTTCACTAAGTCTGGAATCTGTTTTGCATTTGCGTTTTTGCCATGCTTGTTTGAACCTCATAATGGATGAATTGGCCGTGGCTCAGTGCTAGTATTTTGTTAAGCATCTTGTGCGAATCCCTTCCATGTATTTTTTTGTCATGTTTGGTGGCTGCAACATGTTCATTTCGTTGCATTTAGATGCCTACTTGCTGTAAATTGCAGACCGGTGTCATATCTTAAAACGCTTGCCATTTCCAAACCGTAACTCCGATTCCAATGATCTTTATATCGTTTTCAAGCGATTTCATCCCCTCTATCCAGTGGCACCCTTGGAATTCCATGTTGAGTCCAGGTTCATGCATTTCCTGTTATATCTTGCATTTTGCATCCCGCATCGCATCCCGCATAGCATATCATCATTTCATCATATTGCTTGGTCTTGCACGTGGTTGATTGTATCCTTGTTGCTTGTTGTCTTGTTGGGTAGAGCCGGGAGACAAGTTCGCTACCGAGGAGCCCGTTGAGTTTGCTTGCGAGGACCCAGTCAACTCTGACAACTGTGCAGGCAAGATGATCATAGCCTCGAAATCACTACTATCTGTGCTATGCTAGTTTGCTCGCTCTTGCTTTGCCAATGCTACGATGCCTACCTTTTGCTTGTCAGCCTCCCAATTTCCATGTCAAAGCTCTAACCCACCTTGTCCTTGCAAACCGTTGATTGGCTATGTTACCGCTTTGCTCAGCCCCTCTTATAGCGTTGCTAGTTGGAGGTGAAGATTGGAGGCCGTTCCTTGTTGAAACATTTATTTACTTGTTGGGATATCACTATATTGATATGTTATCTTAATGCATCTATATACTTGGAAAAGGGTGGAAGGCTCGGCCTCTCGCCTAGTGTTTTGTTCCACTCTTGCCGCCCTAGTTTCCGTCATATCGGTGTTATGTTCCCAGATTTTTGCGTTCCTTACGCAGTTGGGTTATAATGGGAACCCCTTGATATTTCGCCTCGATTAAAGCTTTTCCAGCAATGCCCAACCTTGGTTTTACCATTTGCCACCTACCCTTTTCTTTCCCTTGGGTTCTGCAAACTCAAGGGTCATCTTATTTTAGCCCGCACGGGCCAGTGCTCCCTCTGAGTGTTGGTCCGAACTGAGCTGCCTGCGGGGCCACCTCGGGGAAACTTGAGGGTTGGTTTTACTCGTAGCTAGCCTCATCTGAGTGTGCCCTGAGAAAGAGATATGTGCAGCTCCTATCGGGATTTGTCGGCACATTCGGGCGGTGTTGCTAGTCTTGTTTTAACCTGTCGAACTGTCTTGTTGTACCGGGTTACCGAGTCTGATCGGTGTGTCTCGGGTGGAGGTCTATTCCTTCGTTGACCGTGAGAGCTTGTCATGGGCTAAGTTGGGACTCCCCTGCAGGGACTGATCTTTCGAAAGCCGTGCCCGCGGTTATGGGCAGATGGGAATTTGTTAATGTCCGGTTGTAGATAACTTAAACCTTAATTAATTAAAATGAATCAACTGAGTGTGTTGCCGTGATGGCCTCTTCTCGGCGGAGTCCGGGAAGTGGACACGGTGTTGGAGTAATGCTTGCGCAGGTTGTTCTTCTAGATTCTCGCTCGCGCTTTGCATCCTCTTCTCGCTCTCCTTTGCGAATAAGTTAGCCACCATATATGCTAGTCGCTTGCTGCAGCCCCACATATACTTGCCTTATCCTTCCTATAAGCTTAAATAGTTTTGATCGCGAGGGTGCGAGATTGCTGAGTCCTGTGGCTCACAGATACTATAAACTCTAGATGCAGGTCCAGGTGATTCCGCTCCAGGTGACGAGTACGAGCTCAAGTGGGAGTTCGACGAGGACTCTCAGCGTTATTATGTTTCCTTTCCCGATGATCAGTAGTGGTGCCTAGTTGGGGTTTGATTCAGGGCCTTGTCGCATGTTGGGTTTTTCTTCTATTTTGGCGCCGTAGTCGGGCCATGAGTGATTGTTTGATGGATGTTATTTATGTACTCTGATGTGACGTGGCGAGTGTAAGCCAACTATGTTATCTCCCCCTTTTATTATGTATTACATGGGATGTTGTAATGATTGCCTGACTTGCGACATTGCTTTCAATGCGGTTATGTCTCTAAGTCGTGCCTCGACACGTGGGAGCTATAGCCGCATCGAGGGCGTTACAAGTTTCGTTTATTTCCTAATTCTTCCCGATATTTCTTTATCTTTACTTCGTTCATTTAAATTCTTACGGTGGTTCATTCAAGAGCTCTCGTCATTCGTTATCATATCAATGCATTCTTTTGTTCTTTCAAATCCTACCGGTGGTCCATTGAGTTTATGCTATATCTATCTTAATCCTTTTCAAAGAGAATAAGAAATATGTGGAAGCCGTTGTTTGTCATCAATTTAATTGGTGAAGGATACGCATAATGTAATTCTTATTCTTGTTTCATCCTAATTATTAATTCCCTATTCCGGAGGCTCATCAAAATTCTTGATCTCAATTGTTCATCTTATCTTTTCCCGGAGTTCCTACCTCTCGCAATTATATCACCACGGAGATTCATCTAAATCATTACAAGGTTTCACCTTGTGTTTTCAACTTCTTTTCCCTTCCGTTGGATCATCTTTTTGTTACCGGAGTTCTTCATGGAGGTTCTACATGGTGGTTCATCAAGGATTTATTTCCTTCTCGAAGTTTTCATCGAGATTCTTTTAAGGAGATCAAGCAGTCTTCTTCTTGTAATCCGGAGTGAGATTCTGTCTACCATATTATCAGAGGTGGTGTTATGTCATTTCCGATAATTTTCCTTCGTGTTTCATGATTCACAAGTTATCAAGTATGAGATATTTTAAATCCATCAATCTCGTCTTTGGAGTTATCTTGGGTTATATTTCACCTTAAGCCCTCCCTAAGGATGGTTGTTATTATGGTGCTTATAAATGACCCAAGTTCTTCTTTTATCCTCTCGGTGAGATAGTTTCTCGTCTTCTTGTTCTTGTCAATCCAATCTTGTTTGGCAGGTTGTCACCTCATAATTTGAGTCGTATTCCATAAGACCATATCAAGCTTATTATTTTCGTTGTTGGTTTTTTCCAACAACTCCGTTCGACCCTTCTCCTAAGGATGCCTTCTCAAGCTCTTTTATGGCAAAAGTTGGCATTTTCTTCTCCATTCCCCTGTCTCAACTGTCTATCTTCTATTCGTTTGTTCCGGAGGCATTGTGATGTTGCTCTCTTCTACCCATCTTCTTGTTTGGTCATGATAGTATTCTTTTCTTTGCTTATCCATCTAACCGGAGTGTTGTGCCTTTTTACTAAAGTTCTTTTCGCCTCATAAAGCCTTGCATTTTTTGTTTCAACCGGAGTGCCGCCTGAAATCGTCCTTACCCACTGTGCCATTCTTTCAATAGTTACGGAGGCACTGTATTGTTATTTTCATCAAGTATCCCCTCTTCTTGCCAAATTCATGTTCAATTCCTTCCATTTACAGTTGGAGTGCTGTCCAAATTATATCATTCTTAATCCTTCTCTATCTTGTTTTAACCGGAGTGGTTTCAATATATATCTTGCCTTTCAACCTCAAGGTTTTTCGCAATGTGCTTTGTTCCTCTTTTTCTAGCGGAGTGTTTTCAACTTCGTCATCTCCGTTGCTTGTTTCTGTCTTTTGTTCAAACTATCAAGGTCCCTTGGTTTCACTCATTGGTCAAAGAAGAAACTTAGTTTTACCTCTTCTCTTTCTCTTCCATTTTCCCTCCGGTGCCATTCTAGATCTCGGGACGAGATCCTCTCATAGTGGTGGAGTGTTGTAACGCCCCGAGACCGATGTGGCCAGGTGTCGTTCCAGTTATTCTTGTTGTTGCCTTGTCATTGCTTGCGTGTCATGCATTGCATATCATGTCATCATGTGCATTTCATTTGCATACGTGTTCGTCTCATCCGAGCATTTTCCCCGTTGTCCGTTTTGCCAATCCGGCGCTTCGTTCTCCTCCGGTGGTCCATTTCTACCCTTTCTTTCGTGTGTGGGGATTAAACATTTCCGGATTGGACCGAGACTTGCCAAGCGGCCTTGGTTTACTACCGGTAGACCGCCTGTCAAGTTTCGTACCATTTGGACTTCGTTTGATACTCCAACGGTTAACCGAGGGACCGAAAAGGCCTCGTGTGTGTTGCAGCCCAACACCCTTCCAATTTGGCCCAAAACCCACCTAACTCTGCTCCATCATCTCGGTCGTTCGATCACGATCGCGTGGCCGAAAACCGCACCTCATTTGGACTTCTCCTAGCTCCCTCTATGCCTATATATACAACCCCCCTCCGAAATTCATGGTTCATTCTTCCCCTAACCCTAAAAATTCTCAGATCCGCGCCGCCGGACGAAATCCCACCTTCACCGGACATGTCCGCGCCCCTCCACGCCGCTCCAGCCAACCAGAGGCTGCCACGTCACCTCGCGCGGCCGCCAGCCTATCCCGAGCCGCCACCTCACCTCCCCTGCGCCCACTTCGCCGCCATCCTCCCGGGGCCCAGATCCGGCCCGCCCCGGGGCCGAACCGGGCCACTCCGAGGCTCCCGCCTCCCCGCGCCTGCTTCGCCGCGCCCAGGCCGCGCCGCCCACGCCGGAGCACTGCGCCGCCGCCTCTCCGATCTTCGACGCCGGCGTCGCCGAGCCCTGCTGACCTCGGGAACGGGCCCCGCAGCCTCGGCCTCCGCTCTCCGCGCCCGGATCCGCATTCCCTGCACTCGCCGGCCTCCTCCGCCCCTCCTTGCCGCTGCCCATCGGCGAACGGCGCCGCCGCGCGCCCCCCTGCCTCCCTCGATCCAGGCGGGATCGAGGAGGAGGACGCCCTCGCGCCTCGTGGGCCTGAGCAGATCCAGCAGGCCTAGCCTGCCTCCCCTTCGCCCGAGTCCGGCCCATCTCCATGCCAGATCCGCGGCCTGCCTCCTCCTCCTTCACGGGCCGAAGCCCACTTGGGTGAGGCCAACCCCCAGCGCCCTGCCTCTATTTTTTTCTTCTACTGTTGGGCTTGCCCCAGATCGCCGCATCGTTTTTTTCCAGATCTGGACGATTTTACCTAATATTCCTGAGCTTGCTGTTTTACAGATTAGTCCCCCTAGTTCATGCATTTAATAACTCACTAACCGTGCATCGGATTAAAATGTTTTATATATGAAACTTGCTCAGAATTTTGTGTAGATTAATAATATCCAACTTTCATCTATGTTTAAAATATTAAAATGTTGTTTGCATTAATTTGCTCCTATGCCATGCTAAAATGATTTAATTCATAACTAAATAACCGTAGCTCCGATTTAAATAAACTTTATATGTAAATGGGGTAGAATTTTGCCTAGTTTAACATGGTGGCATCATCTTGCATGTTTAACAACTCTAAAATATTGTTTAGGGCAGAACAGTACCAAACCTAATTTATGCTCATGAGGAGTTTCCGGAATTGTTGTTCGTTGCTTCCGGCCTCATTTAAACTTGACTAGATAGGTAGTTTTACTTTGCTTCACCTCTTGCCATGTTAACCAACATTTAATATTGTTGAGTACATAAACGAGAGAGAACTAAATAATTGATGTGGTGTTCCGTCAATATGCTACGAGTTGCATGTTGAGCTCCACTTAATTTGTAGGATTGCTTGTGCACTTTGCCATGCCATGCTTCATTAAACCGGACATGCATCATACTCGATTGTGCATCATGCCATGTTGATGTGTTGGTTGTTTACCATGTTGTTTGCTCTTTTCCGGTGATTGCTTCTTCGGGTTGATTCCGTTAATGTCGTGTTGTGAGGATTGTTCGACTACGTCCGTTTGTCTTCTTCATGGACTCGTTCTTCTTCCTTGCGGGATTTCAGGCAAGATGATCATACCCTCGAAATCACTACTATCTTTGCTATGCTAGTTTGCTCGCTCTTTTGCTATGCCAATTGCTACGATGCCTACCACTTGCTTGTCAGCCTCCCAAATTGCCATGTCAAACCTCTAACCCACCATTGTCCTAGCAAACCGTTGTTTAGCTATGTTACCGCTTTGCTCAGCCCCTCTTATAGAGTTGCTAATTGCAGGTGAAGATTGAAGGCCGTTCCTTGTTGGAACATTTATTTACTTGTTGGGATATCATTATATTGCTATGTTATCTTAATGCATATATATACTTGATAAAGGGTGGAAGGCTCGGCCTCTCACCTAGTGTTTTGTTCCATTCTTGCCGCCCTAGTTTCCGTCATATCGGTGTTATGTTCTCGGATTTTGCGTCCCTTACGCGTTGGGCTATAATGGGAACCCCTTGACCGTTCGCCTTAAATAAAGCTCTTCCAGCAGTGCCCAACATTGGTTTTACCATTCGCCACCTAGCCTTTTCTTTCCCTTGGGTCAGACCAAGGGTCATCTTTATTTTAACCCCCCGGGCCAGTGCTCCTCTGAGTGTTGGTCCGAACTGAGCTGCCTGCGGGGCCACCTCGGGGAAACTTGAGGGTTGGTTTTACTCGTAGCTAGTCTCATCTGAGTGTGCCCTAGAAAGAGATATGTGCAGCTCCTATCGGGATTTGTCGGCACATTCGGGCGGTGTTGCTGGTTTGTTTTAACCTGTTGTCTTGTTGTACCGGGATACCGAGTCTGATCGGGTCTCGGGGAGGTCTATTCCTTCGTTGACCGTGAGAGCTTGTGATGGGCTAAGTTGGGACCCCTGCAGGGATTTGAACTTTCGAAAGCCGTGCCCGCGGTTATGGGCAGATGGGAATTTGTTAACGTCCGGTTGTAGAAAACCTGAACTTGACCTTAATTAAAATGAATCAACCGCGTGTGTAACCGTGATGGTCTCTTTCCGGCGGAGTCCGGGAAGTGAACACGGTTGTTGGAGTTATGCTTGACGTAGGTAGTCCAGGATCACCTTCTTGATCATACTTTTATCGACCGTGCTTTGCCTTCTCTTCTCGCTCTCATTTGCGTATGTTAGCCACCATATATGCTAGTCGCTTGCTGCAGCTCCACCTCATACCTTTACCTTACCCATAAGCTTAAATAGTCTTGATCGCGAGGGTGCGAGATTGCTGAGTCCCTGTGGCTCACAGATACTCCCAAAACCAGCTTGCAGGTGCCGATGAGTCCGTGCAGATGACGCAACCAAGCTCAGGAGGAGCTCGATGAAGATCTTGTCCTTTGTGTTGTTTCGTTCTAGTTGATCAGTAGTGGAGCCCAGTTGGGGTCGATCGGGACCTTTGTCGCATTTGGGGTTCTTCTTTTATTTTGGTTCCGTAGTCGGACCATGAGTGTATTTGGTTGATGTAATGTTTATTCATGTAATTGTGCGAAGTGGTGATTGTAAGCCAACTATGTATCCCTTTCCCTTATTATATTACATGGATTGTGTGAAGATTACCTCACTTGCGACATATGCCTTCAATGCGATTATGCCTGTAAGTCGTGCCTCGACACGTGGGAGATATAGTCGCATCGAGGGTGTTACAGTTGGCTGGCTAGTAATATTTTTCACTCTCTCTCTTTCTCTTTCCTCTCATTTACCTAGGAGAACATGATGAGCTTGAGCATTTGTTGCCTTCCACTATGTGGCTGATGCCATATTTCTCAAAAGTATGCCACATAATACGCATCAATGTCAAATCAAAAGATTTTGGCACTGCTCTCGCGATGTGAGAGAGTTGGCACCGCTGTGCACACAGACCCACATGTATAAACAAATCAATCAACCCAACTACACCAACCTCTCACTCTCCCAAATAAGTGTTTTTTTTATTGCCTCAGTCCTCTCCCTCTCCCACACAAGTGTTCTTTCATTGCTTGAGTTAATTTGGCACCGGAGCAAAGTAGGTGATCCAAATTGGGGCACTAGGTGAGCAATGGAGGGGCATTGATGCCAAATGCATCACAAGTGAATTTGGCATGTGTTTTGGCCTACATAGTGGAGGGCCGTTATAGCCCACTTTGGTACTACCTCGTATTTAGTGTAAAATTTTGACCATAGATTTACCTAAGAAATTGCCAATGCATTTCACCAAATATTATACCATTTGAAATTATGTTCAAATACGAATCCGACGATATAATGTTTAGTGACATGCATTAACATTTTGTCAGTTAAATCTATGGAAAAATTTTGATACTACAAAATAGGAAGAGTAAACTAGGAGGATGGTTGTCACGGGAACGTCACGGCAGATGTCCTAGTGCGAGGACTTAGTCATGGGGCCATCGCTTTGAGGTTATCTTAAAGGGGTTAAACAAGACAAAGGACACGGGAGTTTATACTGGTTTGGCCCCTTACGATGAAGGTAAAAACCTAGTCCAGTTTGTAGTTGGTATTGCTAGGGTTTCGATGAACGGGGAGCGAATACGCTTGACCCGGCTCTCGATCTCTTCTTCCTCCTTGTCCCTAAACCGTCACCGGGTCGTCCCTTTATATACACAGGTTGGCGCCCTGTGGTTTATAGAGTCCCGACCGGCTCATAAACGTGTTCGGCTCGGTTTCTACCTTTCTTATCTTACAACACAAGCTATACATCTTATGTTGGTTTATATCTACATGCCATAATCCGCCTTTGGGCCTTGGGCCTTATTGCTAACTGTCCTTCGTAAAGCGCCGTACTCCTTGTCCTCATGGGCTTTGATAAGAACAACTTAATATGAGTATAATCCGACCCCTCCTGGGCGGTTTATACTCAATAGTTATATCCCCAACATTAGGCCCCAGATTGATTTGAACTCGTTCATGTCAATCTTCAATACTTAAGAAAATTCCTTCTTCAACATCTTCACGAAAACCTTGTAACTTGCCGTGACGTCATCTTCAATATCATGAAAATCTGCCGTGACGTCATTTGCCATTAACTTTTTACAGGACCCAAATATTTTAATGTATCTCCTTTAATGAATCTCCAAAAATTGAGGCGTCTGCATATCTACAGATCTATTTTTCGACCTCCTCGATTCCTGCGCCTGCCACTTATCCATTCACCTTATAAATAGGGCCGGGGGTCATTTACATTTTTTCCCCTCGTGCCTCTTCTTCTCATCGTCTTCCTCACGTTGCCCAAGTGCTTCGAACTCCACCACCGCCGTCGGACTTCGCCTCTGCTTCGACCTTGGCCGCTCCATTACCCTGAACGCACCAGAGAATCGCGGAACCTCTCTGCTGTTCCCTCAGCATCAGTAAGCTTCCCTTTCTTCCCCCATAGATCTGTCTTTAGGGTTTGAACATTCATCGGTGTTCATTGGCGTTCATCACTATGCGATGATTTTTGATTCAAACCTCAATATTCAAACTGTATGGCGATGGCCATAGTCCTTCTTTTTTCATCAATGCATCTTGTTTAAGCAGAAACTCGAATCTAAACCTTTATCAACTGCTTCGATATCCATATTTAAGTCTGAATATACTTCCATTTTCTGACCCGTGGTAGATGCAGAATTATGGTGCCAACTTCTGAAACTTGTTTTTCCATCACTTAGTTATTTTAGATCTGTACCTTCAATATCAATGTAGGCGGTTTAACTTTAGAAAATTATAACTCGCCAGGTACCAGTAGTCCCCTCTTAAACCGCCAATTGCTTATCATTGTACTTCTGACAACACCAATATCCGGTTTAACAATTTTGCATGCTTTAACACTTTCCATATCTTAACCTGCAACGCTTTATGCTTGTCAACCATGAATCTTAAACCGGCACAAACCTTCTTCAGGTTGCCAAAGAAATGGACAAGTCTTTTTATGCTTGCAACTGGGTTCTGTCCCGGATTATGGAAGAAGATCTGAACGGATATGTTGCAACTGGTGCTTTACCCAAACAGAGTGAAATCCATTGGAGAGACCATGGTCCAAAAAATCCTCCTACGCCCAAGGATGGCGAAGTAGTTGTGTTTGTTGATCATCTGAGCTGCTGTTTTAAACCTCCCGGGTCAATTTTTTTTCGTGATGTGCTTGCAAGCTTCCAACTCCATCCTCAAGATATTGGACCTAACTCTGTGTCCAATATTTGTAATTTTCAAGTGTTTTGCGAGGCTTATCTGCAAGAAGAGCCGACCGTTGAACTGTTCAGAGACTTCTTCTATTTAAACCGCCGTACTAAATTTACAGATGGGCCCAATACTGAACTTGGCGGGGTTTCAATTCAGAAAAGGAAAGATGTCAGCTTCCCTCACGCCAATCATCATAGTCACCCCAAAGACTGGAATCAGACTTGGTTCTATTGCCGAGATACATCTCTAGATGTTGAGAATCCTGTGCCGAGTTATCGTGATCACCGGCTTACCAATACACATCCTTTTCCCCAAAGGCTGACTACAAAAGAACGGGCCAAATATTCACCACAACTTTCAAAGCTCAAAGCCTTTGTGGCTAATGGCTTAACAGGCCTTGATTTCGTTCGATGATGGATATCTTGGGGCATTTTACCTTTAAGCCGTCGCCCCGGTTTAATGTGTGAGTACACAGGAGGTTTGAAAGACCCTCAACGGCACACTGACATTCAGCTAACTGACGCTGTCTGTCAAGAAAATACTGGATGAACCGCTGACTGTCTGCAGTAAAACAGGGCTTAGTCCTTTTTGCGTTTCCAATAAACCGCCAGCAGTAAGAATCACATAACTCTTGTTTTAATTCGTTCCTTTTTTATATTTCCTTATAATTTTTGTCAATCTTCGACAGGGTGATGGTCCGTTCTGGAAGAAGAAACCGCAGGATAAACCGGCCAAGACACCTCGCCCCCAGACCAAGGTCGTCAAAAGGTCTGCCAAGAAGAAAACCGCCGAGTCCGCCGAGCTGAACATCGATGATGATCCTGATAACCCAGAATCAGAGGTAGAACTTGATTCTCTTGGTTACTTTTTCTTACACCTCATTGACAATGACCCTTATCAGGATGACGCTGAGGCTAGCCGGGCTGATGATGTAGAGGTAATTATTCTTTCCTTCGGTTCAGGCCCTCTGCCAACACAAAAGACCCATCAAGCAAACCGGAAAGTAAGATTTTCACATCCTAATGCTTATTTGGATCCAAATTTTCTTTTGAAGAAACAGCAACACGAAGCTCACCGCACAACCCGGCATAGTGGCCAGGTGGTTACCTCGTCTGGTTTACCAAACACGCCGGTTCGTAAACGTCGCCCAGAGGTTTCACCTATTCCTGACCCATCTTATACCAAGGCAGGTTATTTCCGACAACCTCTTAATCCATCTGATTCAAACTATCATGGAACATCTCATTCATCTTCTGTCGAGTCAACAGGGACATAGCTTCCACCCCTTAAAACTATTCCTGGGTAAGCATATTAAACTAACCTTTTATACCTTGCGCCTGCTTAATACACTAACCTTTAGTTTCCATTCATTTCAGAGCCAAAGCCAGACCCAGCAAAAAGGCCAAGTTGAATAAACTGGCTGATGATGACACAGCAGCTGACCCGGAAAAGACTCCAGAACCGTCTGAACCAAATACTAAGGCTATCCTTGATGATCCGCCAGCACAAGATCATGACACCTTTGTTGAACAAGTGGAAATTGATCCGATGGCTCATGACGATAATCCGCCAAGCCCAACCAAAGCTGCTGATGATAAAAAGGAAGATGTTGTTGTTACTGGCGTCAGCTATACGGCCCCCGGCAACCCCACTACTCTGTTAAAACATAGCGCCAAAGAAGAATTTGCTGCTATAGACAAGGGCAAGTGGAAGGTGGATCTGGAAAGTTATGCCCATCTCAGCGCCGAAGATATCCACTTTGGGTTTTTAAACAGGCTGTACACCAGTCGTGATTATGAAGCCGGGTTATTGAACATGATGAAGGAGCGATATGAGGTAAACACTGCTGATTTCTGTATAACTACCCTTCCCTTATAATCGGTTTAGTGCTACTAACTCCAGTAGTCCCCAAGGGCCGGTTTATAGTACTGATGTGAACCGGGACTTTGTAGAAAATACTTCAACTTTCCCAGTGTAGCCCCTAAGGACCGGTTTATCTTTTCAAGATGAACCGGGTCTTTTTACTACCAAACTCAACATTCATGTACAAATCTGTGTAAACCGATGAACCACCAAGCTGATTGATGGCAGCAAAATCCATAGTCATTAACTTGAGCAAATATGCATTAGTCCCCAAGTGCCAAGAATATGACTTGTCATATGCTTGTGACTTTATAATAATTTTGGAGAAGAAACAATAGCCATTAGCCCCCAAGTGCCAAGTGTAAGACTTGTCATGTGCTTGGGACTTCAAATGTATACTGCCAACTAACAAATTGCATACCTCCTTCAGGCTGAGCTTACCAAAAAGGAAACCCAGGTCGCTGACCTTCAAGAGAATATTCAAACTCAACAAGCCAAGACTTCCAAGGCCAAATAAAGAACTAACCAATGCTTTAGCAGCTATGGAAAAGCTGAAGGAGAGCTTTAAAAGTGATCGGGCATGCTAGGAGATAGAGAAAACCACTCTGCTGAAGAGGGCTGAGGACACTGAAGCAGCCCTTAATCCAGTCATTGAGGAATTAACTGGCTTGAAGCGGCAAATAAATGCCATGACTATTGCTGTCTTTGGTGAGTAATCGTCTTCACAAACCATAAACATATATTATCGAATAGACTGCCGGTTTACCAATATTTTTGTCAACGCAGGGAGTCGTGTTGCTCATCTTGGCTTGGACATGCGTCAAAGCCTGAAAGCTGCCTATACATTTATAGAACAGTTATATACTGGCGTACAACAGGTCATCTGCACAGCCTCTCATAATAAACCGCCCCAACCTTGATCAAGGATACGTTGGTAAGGCTAGCTGTGATGCCTGCTTGGATTGAGGAGCTGAAGAGATCAGCTACCAGGGCAGGCGCTCTTACCGCATTGACTCGAGCCAAAGCCTGGATCTCTGATCTTGATCCAGCCGATCTTGGAAACGGCTATCCAAGCATAAAAGAGGACATGTCAGATTTTGATAATGATGACCTCAGAGCTTTGACAAGGGAGATGCGTCCACTGGCTAGCAAATTGGTTGAAGAAACTGATCTGTCACATTATCAGGCGATTTATGATGCCAACAACAAGAAGGTTAACCCGCCAAGTTGCAACGCTCCGAATCTTATTCTGCCAATCCATAAGCATACTTATGCTCCTGATGTTGACCCCTCCTCACTTATAAGCGATGAAGTTGTATTCAGAGCCTTAACTGGGGTCGATTGGTCAACCAATGACTTCCAGCAACTGGGTAGAGAAGATGAGGGTGAACCAGCGCAGGATGATCCACAACCTTCAAGCCAGCCCGATCAAGATTCATAAACCAGTAACCGGTTTAGCTTCTTCCCTCTACAAGACTTGTTTGAAACAACTGTTCTTATGGGCATCAAACCACCTTGTAATAGGCTAGTTTAAATGCTTGGTCTGCTATGCCATCGTGCATATTTGCTTTGCATGACACTGTTAATCCGCCATGTTAATATATGCTACGTCTGCTTATGATACTTTAGCACCATGGAATCTACTCCTACAATTAATAAAAAAGAAAAATATCCTAGCGGTGTATCGCTAGACGGGTTATCTTGCCCAATAACATAGTTTATAACCATGGCTAGGCATAAAAATAACCATATATAATGTAAGATATACCATATCTGTGATATTTTATCACACTGCTGATTTAGCAAGCCGGTATAATAAGGGTGATAACCCATAACTTGAATACTGGTAATCATCATCTATTTGCCGGTTTATGAACGGGCCCAGGCCGGATCAATAAACATCGGACAGTAGTTTTCCGCTTGCTGGTGACTTATAGTCAAAGGCCAGGCCAGGTTAATAAGCTTAGATAAATTATACTCATAAAGCATTATAAACAGAAAAAAATCAAGAAATACTTAAATAGTCATAATTATGGTGTTGCACTGATCAAGAGGGTTTAAGCTATGGTTCGGATACGACCAAAGCCCCCAAATGATTTCCCTGGTGGCCTTATGCCTATCAAGAGGTGTAGCTATGGTTCAACTACGACCAAGCCCCCAAGTGATTTCCCTAGTGGCCTTATGCCTATCAAGAGGTGTAGCTATGGTTCGAATACGACCAAGCCCTCAAGTGATTTCCCTGGTGCCCTTATGCCTATCAAGAGGTGTAGCTATGGTTTGAATACGACCAAGCCCCCAAGTGATTTCCCTGGTGGCCTTACGCCAATCAAGAGGTGTAGCTATGGTTCGAATACGACCAAGCCCCCAAGTGATTATGTGGGCTGTGCCCAAGGGGTACCTATGTTTGCGCTGTGCTGTGCAACAAACTCTATTTGGTCCCTTTAATCCGGGCATTAAGCCTCCAAGTAGACCAGAACTATGCGCATATGAAGTTATAATATTGGCTTGATAGCTGGATTACCAAGGTAACCAGAGTTGTGCTCTTATAATATGGGCTTGATAGCCGGATTACCAAAGTAACCAGAGCTGTGCTCTTATAATATGGGCTTGATAGCCGGATTACCGAAGTAACCAGAGCCGTGCTCTTATACTATGGGCTTGATAGTCGGATTACCGAGGTAACCAGAGTTGTGCTCTTATAATATGATAATATTGGCTTGACAGACGAATCAAGAAATCATAACTTCATGCCTAAGCCGGAAGCTCCCGATAAGCAAAAACTCATTTAAGAGAACGACAAAAGCCCTGCTTTAGCAAGGATGCCAGTTTATTATATCAATCATAATACATACATTGTCGAAATATGTACATAAGGAGAGTCCGTGGCTCAAGTGTAGTGTGGCCTAAGCTGAGCAATATTCCAAGGCCGGCGGGTCTCCTCCTCCGACGTGCGTGAGTCCTTGTGGTCTCGAACATCGACAAGGGAATATGACCCATTGTTTAGATTCTTGCTGACCACCAAGGGTCCTTCCCAAGGTGGGGATAACTTGTGCATATCAGTTTGATCCTGGATGAGCTGGAGCACCAGATCGCCTTCTTGAATAGCTCTGGTTTTAACCCGGCGGCTGTGGTAAGGGCGCAGATCATGCTGGTAAATCGCCGAACGAGCCGCTGAGATGTCACGCTCTTCATCTAACAGGTCAAGTGCTTCCTGACTTGCTTTTTCATTGTCAGCTTCAACATAAGCCGCCACACGGGGCAGGTCATGACGGATGTCACTAGGGAGAACTGCCTCTGCTCCATAAACCATGAAAAAAGGCGTATAACCTGTAGACCTGTTGGGGTGGTATTAATGCTCCATAGTACGGAAGGTAACTCCTCGACCCAACAACCTAGCATCCTCTGCAAGGGAACCATAAGCCGGGGTTTGATACCTCTCAAAATCTCTTGATTGGCTCTCTCAGCTTGTCCATTAGAATGGGGGTGAGCCACTGATGATACATCAAGTTGGATATGCTCATGTTGATAAAAATCTTCCATAGCTCCCTTGGAAAGGTTAGTGCCATTGTCAGTTATAATGCTATGTGGAAAGCCAAAGTGGAAGATCACCTTCTTCATGAATTGAACCGCCGTTGCTGCGTCACACTTACTCACTGGCTCTGCCTCTACCCATTTAGTAAACTTGTCAACTGCCACCAAGAGGTGGGTCTTCTTATCCTTGGATCTCTTAAAGGGCCCAAGCATATCAATTCCCCAGACTGCAAATGGCCAAGTAATTGGAATCATCCTTAACTCCTGAGCCAGAACATGAGCTCGAAGTGCAAATTTCTGACAACCGTCACACCTTCTGACCAAGTCCTCAACATTAGCATGAGCCGTCAGCCAATAAAAACTGTGACAAAAAGCTCTGGCTACCAGAGATTTTGAACCGGCATGATGACCACAATCCCCTTCATGGATCTCACATAGAATATCACAACCTTCTTCAGGAGACACGCAACGCTGAACCGCCCCTGTGACACTGCAATGATGCAACTCTCCGTTGACAATAGCCATTGACTTGGACCGCCAGATTATCTTCCTGGCCAAAACTTCATCCTCAAGTAACTCACCCCGGGTCATATACGCCAAAATAGGGAACTGTCCAATCCGGGTAACATGAAGAGCTGCCACCAGCTGAGCCTCCGGGTCAGAAATAGCCAAATCCTCCTTTGTGGGTAACTTGACCGATGATTTATGAAGGACATCAAGAAAAACATTGGGCGACACCGGTTTACGTTGAGAACCCAACCAGCTTAAAGTGTCCACTACTTCATTCTTTCTCCGGTCCACATGCTCAACCAGATAACCCTTGAAGTGACCAGCAATAACATCCACCTCCCGTTGATAAGCCGCCATGAGTGGATCTTTGGAGTCCGAAGTACCTGATACTTGTTGAGCTACCAAATCCGAGTCACCAAAGCACCTAACCTGGCTTAAGTTCATCTCCATAGCCACTCGAAGACCATGGAGTAAGGCCTCATATTAAGCTGTATTGTTAGTGCAAGGAAACATTAAACGGAGAACATAACAAAATTTATCACCTCGAGGGGAAGCTAGCACAACTCCAGCCCCCGAGCCCTCCAATTGCCTGGACCCATCAAAGTGAATAGTCCAATATGTGTTATCCGGCTTTTCCTCCGGCATATGCAACTCTGTCCATTCATTGATGAAATCCACAAGTGCCTGGGACTTGATTGCTGTACGAGGTATATACTTTAATTCGTGAGGTCCAAGATCAATGGCTCACTTGGCAACCCGACCAGTTGCCTCCCTGTTTTGGATTATATCTCCCAAAGGAGCAGAACTGACCACAGTGATGGGATGACCCTGAAAATATTGTTTAAGCTTCTGGCTTGCCATGAAAACTCTGTACACTAGCTTCTGCCAATGTGGGTATCTCTGCTTGGACTCAATGAGAACCTCACTGATATAATAAACCGGACGTTGAACCGGATATTCCTTGCCTGCCTCCCTTCGCTCTACCACAATAGCCACACTGACAGCCCGAGCATTGGCAGCCACATATAGCAACAATGGCTCTTTATCAACAGGAGCAGCAAGGACATGTGGCTTGGCTAACTACTTTTTCAAGTCCTCAAACGCCGCATCAGCAACATCACTCCAGACAAAATTATTTGTCTTTTTCATTATCTGATATAGAGGGATAGCTTTCTCCCCCAACTGGCTGATAAACCGGCTCAACACTGCAATACAATATCATTGATGTACGCCGGTTTAGCCAGAGAAGTAATTTCCTTGATATTTTCCGGGTTAGCCTCAATGCCCCTGTTAGAAACCAAAAAACCCAAGAGCTTGCGTGCCGGTACACCAAAGGCACACTTGGCCGGATTAAGCATCATCTTATAAATTCGGAGATTATGATAAGTTTCCTTCAAATCATCTATCAACATCTCCTCTTTCCTGGAATTCACAACAATATCATCCACATAAGCATGAACATTGCGCCCAATCTGAGTATGAAGACAATTCTGCACACAGCGGTGATTAGTCGACTGCACACTCTTGTGCCTAAGAGGCATAGACACATAGCAGAAGGCAACAAAGGGAGTTATAAAATTTGTCTTCTCCTGGTCCTTAACTACCATCTTGATCTGATGATAACCAGAATAAGCATCCAGAAAACACAAATGCTCACAACCCGCTGATACGTCTCCAACGTATCTATAATTTTTTATTGCTCCATGCTATATTATCTACTGTTTTGAACATTATTGGGCTTTATTATCCACTTTTATATTATTTTTGGGACTAACCTATTAACCGGAGGCCCAACCCAGAATTGATGTTTTTTTTTGCCTATTTTAGGGTTTCGAAGAAAAGGAATATCAAACGGAATGAAACCTTCGGGACCGTGATTTTCTCACCGAACATGATCCAGGAGACTTGGACCCTACGTCAAGAAATAAAGGAGGAGGCCACTGTGATGCCCCCGATTTAATCGTACACTAATCATACACGCAAACGTGTACGATCAAGATCAGGGACTCACGGGAAGATATCACAACTCAACTCTACAAATAAAATAAGTCATGCAAGCATCATATTACAAGCCAGGGGCCTCGAGGGCTCGAATACAAGAGCTCGATCATAGACGAGTCAGCGGAAGGAACAATATCTGAGTACAGACATAAGTTAAACAAGTTTGCCTTAAGAAGGCTAGCACAAACTGGGATACAGATCGAAAGAGGCGCAGGCCTCCTGCCTGGGATCCTCCCAAACTACTCCTGGTCGCCGTCAGCAGGCTGCACGTAGTAGTAGGCACCTCCCGAGTAGTAGTAGTCGTCATCGACGGTGGCGTCTGGCTCCTGGGCTCCATCATCTGGTCGCAGCAATCGGGTATAGGAAAGGGGAAAAGGGGGAGAAAAGCAACCGTTAGTACTCATCCAAAGTACTCGCAAGCAAGGAACTACACTACAAATGTATGCATTGGTATCAAATGGAATAAGGGTATCATATGTGGACTGAACTGCAGAATGCCGGAATAAGAGGGGATAGCTAGTCCTATCGAAGACTACGCTTCTGGCAGCCTCCGTCTTGCAGCATGTAGAAGAGAGTAGACTGAAGTCCTCCAAGTAGCATCGCATAGCATAATCCTAACCGATGATCCTGCCCTCGTCGCCCTGTGAGAGAGCGACCACCGGTTGTATCTGGCACTTGGAAGGGCGTGTTTTATTAAGTATCTGGTTCTAGTTGTCATAAGGTCAAGGTACAACACCAAGTCGTCCTATTACCAAAGATCACGGCTATTCGAATAGATTAACTTCCCTGCAGGGGTGCACCACATAACCCAACACGCTTGATCCCATTTGGCCAGACACACTTTCCTGGGTCATGCCCGGCCTCGGAAGATCAACACGTCGCAGCCCTACCTAGGCACAACAGAGACGTCAGCACGCCGGTCTAAATCCTATGGCGCAGGGGTCTGGGCCCATCGCCCATTGCACACCTGCACGTTGCGTACGCGGCCGGTGAGCAGACCTAGCCTCCCTTATACAAGAGTAGGCGTTCCAGTCCAACCCGACGCGCGCCGCTCAGTCGCCGACGTCACGAAGGCTTGAGCTGATACCACGACGTCGAGTGCCCATAACTGTCCCCGCGTAGATGGTTAATGCGTATAGGCCAGTAGCCAGACTCAGATCAAATACCAAGATCTCGTTAAACGTGTTATTTTGAAATAACCACGAACGCCGACCAGGGCCAGGCCCACCTCTCTCCTAGGTGGTCTCAACCTGCCCTGTCGCTTTGCCACAAAGATCCACTCAGAGGGCCGTCGGGACAAACGTCCTTTCGGACCCAACCCGTGAATCACTCGCGGGTACTCCTACGAGCCGACCCGTCTTTAGTCACCACAAGTATCATATATTATGTATATGTATATACCCATGATCCACTCCCGAGTGATCACGGCCCGATAGTATAGAATGGCAGACGGACAAGAATGTATGGCCACTGATGATAAACTAGCATCCTATACTAAGCATTAGGATTGCATGTAAAGGTAACAACAGTAGTAGCAAGGACAGGCTATGCATCAGGAGAGGATTAACGGAAAGCAGTAACATGCTACACTACTCTAATGCAAGCAATATAGAGAGTAAAGTAGGCGATATCTAGTGATCAAGGGGGGGCTTGCCTGGTTGCTCTGGCAAGAGAGAGGGGTCATCAACACCGTAGTCGAACTGGGGTCACCGGCAGTCTCGGGGTCTACCGGAAAAGAGTAACGGAGGGGGAATACAATAAATAATAGAGCAATCAAAGTATCACAAAGCATAACAAGATAATTCGCGGTGCTAGGGGTGACCTAACGCGGTATGAGGTGATATCCGTGAAGGGGGAAAACATCCGGGAAAATATCCCCGGTGTTTCGCGTTTTCGGACAGATGAACCGGAGGAGGAAAGTTGCGTGTTCGCTATGCTAGGGATGCATGGCGGACGAACGGGCTGCATATCCGGGTTTGTCTCGTCGTTCTGAGCAACTTTCATGTAGAAAACATTTTCATCCGAGTTACGGTTTAATTTATATGAATTTCTAAGTCTATTTCATTTTCTGAAATTTTTAGATTTAATAATAATTTGATTTGACCAAGTCAACTTGGCTAGTCAAAAGGGTAGGTGTGTCCCACATGTCATGGACTATTTAGAAAAAAAACCTAACTTATTTAATAGGTCCTACATGTCATCTACTACTAGACTATCTTAGCACAAATTAATACGTACTAGCTAAACCATAGTACTAATGTAAACAAGGGCCGGCCACACGCATGGCGCACACACACAGAACGCACTCACACACACATAGCAGCGATTAGCCATGGCTATGGCCTGCAGCGGTAGCAGTAGAAGCAACTGAGCAGCAGCAACTAAACAACGGCAACGACTAGCATCATCTGCAGAGCAACGGGTAGCAGCAGTAGCATAGCAGGGGTAGTTCGTGAGCAGCTGCAGTACACGAGCAACAACAAAAATACAAGCAGTGGCGCTAAGCAGTAGGCGGCAACGGCCGGGCAAGCACAGCGCGACGGGTAGCAGCAAGGCACGGCGGGGAGAGCAGTGGTAGGCAGTGGCGCGAGGCCACGCTCAGGCAGGCGCTTGTGGGTTTGCGGCCAGGGCGTGGCCAGATGGAGCTGCAACCATGGCGACCACAGCAAGCACAGGAGCAGCGGCAAACGACACAGATCGAAAGGGGAAAGCAGGTAATCGGTAGTGGAGCTCTCCCCGGTGCTCATGGACGAGGTTGGGAGGTCGGGGGCGGCCCGTAGCAGTGACAAACGGCGACGAGATGCGGCGGCCGCAGGAGGGGAATGACTCGATGCCGAGCGTGCAGTGCGGCCCGTCTTGATTTAATGGGGTAGTCGAAGGAGTAGACGACGAGGGAGATCATGGACATCTTGACGCGGCGAGGGGAGGCCGGTGGCCGCGGGATCGACGCGGTGACGACGACAGTAACTCGGGGACGAGCAAATTTTCGAGAAAGAGGGCCAGCAAGGGGATAATTGAGGGTTAGGGTTCGTCCAAGTCGTGGGGGGTCTTCTTATACATCTCCTGGAGTGCCCAGATGATCGACACGGCGACAATCGGCGGCGTGGACGGTGTGCGTGCGTGCACAGCACCATGGCCTTCTCTGCTTTGTACAGAGGTGGGAGGAAAAGCCTTTGTGGGCTGGGCCAAAACACTATTGCTACATAAAGCCCACCCGCACAGGAGCTTGTTGTTTTTTTCCTTTTAATTATTTCCCTATTCTGTTTTCTTTTAGTCTCTAATTTATTTTCTATTCCAAAAAGATAAAAGTAGTTCCTGATTTAGTATAACTAAATATACTACTGCCATATTAACTATGGCACCCAAATAAAATATTTTAGTATTTTACTAAATATAAAAGGCATTTATTTAATTGTTTAAGATGATGTTTTATTTATTTTAGAGTATTTAAATAATTTATAAAAAAGTAGTTTCACCACCATAATCATCTAGGATTTATTTGCTACATTTCGAACACTTTAGATTTAATATTTGAAAACTTTTATTGTCTGACTTGATTTTGAATTTGAATTCGGAACGAGATTTGAATCATCATGAAACTAACAATAGTAATCGTGGTGATGTGGCATCAATAGTAGATGGTTACTGTAGCTTAATTATCCGGACGTCACAACCACGAGGTAGGGGGGCGCACCTAACCCCCCCCAGGCGCGCCCTCCACCCTCGTGGGCCCCCTGTTGCTCCACCGACGTACTTCTTCCTCCTATATATACCTACGTACCCCCAAACGATCAGATACGGTGCAAAAACCCTAATTCCACCGCCATAACTTTCTGTATCCACGAGATCCCATCTTGGGGCCTATTCCGGAGCTCCACCGGAGGGGGCAGCCATCACGGAGGGCTTCTACGTCAACACCATTGCCTCTCCGATGAAGTGTGAGTAGTTTACCTCAGACCTTCGGGTCCATAGTTATTAGCTAGATGGCTTCTTCTCTCTTTTTGGATCTCAATACAATGTTCTCCCCCTCTCTTGTGGAGATCTAATCGATGTAATCTTGTTTTTGCGGTGTGTTTGTTGAGACCGATGAATTGTGGGTTTATGATCAAGACTATATATGAACAATATTCGGATCTTCTCTGAATTCTTTTTTGTATGATTGGTTATCTTTGCAAGTCTCTTCGAATTATCAGTTTGGTTTGGCCTACTAGATTGATATTTCTTGCAATGGGAGAAGTGCTTAGCTTTGGGTTCAATCTTGCGGTGTCCTTTCCCAGTGACAGCTGGGGCAGCAAGGCACGTATTGTATTGTTGCCATCGAGGATAAAAATATGGGGTTTTTATCATATTGCATGAATTTATCCCTCTACATCATGTCATCTTGCTTAAGGCGTTACTCTGTTTTCATGAACTTAATACTCTAGATGCACGCTGGATAGTGGTCGATGAGTTGAGTAATAGTAGTAGATGCAGGAAGGAGTTGGTCTACTTGTCTTGGACGTGATGCCTATATACATGATCATACCTAGATACTCTCATAACTATGCTCAATTCTGTCAATTGCTCAACAATAATTCGTTCACCCATCGTAAAATACTTATGCTCTTGAGAGCAGCCACTAGTGAAACCTATGGCCCCGGGTCTATCTTCATCATATTAATCTTCCAATACTTATTTATTTCCTTTCCTTTTATTTTACTTTGCATCTTTATCACAAAATACCGAAAATATTATCTTATCATATCTATTAGATCACACTCTCGTAAGTGACCGTGAAGGGATTGACAACCCCTTATCGCGTTGGTTGCGAGGAGTTATTTGTCTTGTGGAGTTACTAGGGACTTCGCGCGCAACCTCCTACTGGATTGATACCTTGGTTCTCAAAAACTGAGGGAAATACTTACGCTACTTTGCTGCATCATCCTTTCCTCTTCAAGGAAATCCAACGCAGTGCTCAAGAGGTAGCAAGAAGAATTTTTGGCGCCGTTGCCGGGGAAGTTCGCGCAAGTCAAGATTTGACTCCCGACAACGAGCCATTTCTGGCGCCATTGCCGGGGAGTCTACGCAAAATTCAACATACCAAGTACCCATCACAACCCTTATCTCTTGCATTACATTATTTGCCATTTGCCTCTCGTTTTCCTCTCCCCCACTTCACCCTTGCCGTTTTATTCACCCTCTCTCTCTCTATACTCTTTCTCTTTTCCGTTCATCTCTTTCCCGTTTGCTTGTCGTTATGGCTAGTCCTTTATCTTCTCCGTTGTCTCCTGAGAATGAAGTTCTAAATTTTAAACAAAGGGAGGGAGAAAATCTAAAAGACGCTTGGTATAGAATTTGCAATGCTCAAAATAGATCTACCACGAAGCAATCTACTTCCGTTCTTCTTCGCAATTTTTATGTAGGTGTTACTCCTTGGTATAGATATATCCTTGATACCATTACCGGAGGGAACTTCTTGGGTAGCCATACTTTTGACTCTTATAATGCTATGTTAGATTTGCTTGGCTCACCACCTCTTTTGGTTAATGGAACTATGTTTAACTTTGGAGCATGTAATTCAAAGACTTGAAATTATTGAAAATAAGGTTGCTACTGTAGAGTGAATTGAAAATTTGGATAAAAAGATCCACAACTGAATCACTCAATATGGATCTAAAGTAGGAGTCACTTTGAAAAATATTAAAGAAAAGGAACCTATAGTTAATGAGAAAATAAATCAGGATTCCACTAGAATCGATAAACTTGAGGCTATTATTACCAACTTGGGAACCGCCTTTACTTCCGTAAAGAATACTCCAAGTCCTCCTACTAAAATTTCCAAGCTTATGTATGTTCCTAAAAATAAGGGTGAATCCTCTAGTAAGGAAACTGCGGATCTCAAATCTATAAGTATTCATACTAATCTTTTTGCTATCATTAAGGAACCATTTGTTACAAAGGAATTTTTCGATATTTTGCCTAAAAGTTTGATAATCAATAAAAAGAAAGAAAACCCTAAGGATGGTAGATTCCTCATCGAAGAATTTCCTACCAAAGAGGGCAATACCTAAATCTATCCTTGCTTTTTATGCCTAGCTAGGGGCGTTAAACAATAGCGCTTGTTGGGAGGCAACCCAATTTTATTTTTATTCCTTGCCTTTTGTTCCTGTTTAGTAATAAATAATTTATCTATCCTCTGTTCTGGTTGTGCTTTTTGTGTTTAATTAGTGTTTATGCCAAGTAGAACCGTTGGGAAGACTTGGGGAAAGTCTTGTTATCTTGCTGTAAAAAACACAAACTTTAGAGCTCATGAGAACTGTTGCCATTTTTATTTGGAAAGTGCTATTTAGTTAATTATTTTTTGAAGATGATTAATATCTACTCACTCACATTGATATCTATTGATGGGCATCTCCATAGCCCGTTGATATGCCTAGTTGATGTGAGACTATCTTCTCCCTTTTTGTCTTCTCCACAACCACCATTCTATTCCACATATAGTGCTATATCCATGGCTCATGCTCATGTATTGCGTGAAGATTGAAAAAGTTTGAGAATGTCAAAAGTATGAAACAATTGCTTGGCTTGTCATCGGGGTTGTGCATGATTTAAATATTTTGTGTGGTGAAGATAGAGCATAGCCAGACTATATGATTTTGTAGGGATAACTCTCTTTTGCCATGATATTTTGAGAAGACATGATTGCTTTATTAGTATGCTTGAAGTATTATTATTTTTATGTCAATATTAAACTTTTATCTTGAATCTTTAGGATCTGAATATTCATACCACAATTAAGAAGAATTACATTAAAATTATGCCAAGTAGCACTCCGCATCAAAAATTCTGTTTTTATCATTTACCTACTCGAGGACGAGCAGGAATTAAGCTTGGGGATGCTTGACACGTCTCCAATGTATCTAATTTTTTTGATTGCTCCATGCTATATTATCTACTGTTTTGGACATTATTGTGCTTTATTATCCACTTTTATATTATTTTTGGGACTAACCTATTAACCGGAGGCCCAGCCCAGAATTGTTGTTTTTTGCCTATTTTCGGGTTTCGAAGAAAAGGAATATCAAATGGAGTCCAAACGGAATGAAACCTTTGGGAACGTGATTTTCTCACCGAACATGATCCAGGAGACTTGGACCCTACGTCAAGAAATAAAGGAGGAGGCCACGAGGTAGGGGCGCGCCTACCCCCCCCCCCCAAGTGCGCCCTCCACCCTCGTGGGCCCCCTGTTGCTCCACCGACATACTACTTCCTCCTATATATACCTAGGTACCCCCAAACGATCAGATACGGAGCCAAAACCCTAATTCCATCGCCGTAACTTTCTGTATCCACGAGATCCCATCTTGGGGCCTGTTCCGGAGCTCCACCGGAGGGGGCATCCATCACGGAGGGCTTCTACATCAACACCATAGCCTCTCCGATGAAGTGTGAGTAGTTTACCTCAGACCTTCGGGTCCATAGTTATTAGCTAGATGGCTTCTTCTCTCTTTTTGGATCTCAATACAATGTTCTCACCCTCTCTTTTGGAGATCTATTCGATGTAATCTTCTTTTTGCGGTGTGTTTGTTTAGACCGATGAATTGTGGGTTTATGATCAAGACTATCTATGAACAATATTTGAATCTTCTTTGAATTCCTTTTTTTATGATTGGTTATGTTTGCAAGTCTCTTCGAATTATCAGTTTGGTTTGGCCTACTTGATTGATCTTTCTTGCAATGGGTGAAGTGCTTAGCTTTGGGTTCAATCTTGCGGTGTCCTTTCCCAGTGACAGCAAGGGTAGTAAGGCACGCATTGTATTGTTGCCATCGAGGATAACAAGATGGGGTTTTTATCATATTGCATGAATTTATCCCTCTACATCATGCCATCTTGCTTAAGGCGTTACTCTGTTTTCATGAACTTAATACTCCAGATGCATGCTGGATAGCGGTCGATGAGTGGAGTAATAGTAGTAGATGCAGGCAGGAGTCGGTCTACTTGTCTTGGACGTGATGCCTATATACATGATCATACCTAGATACTCTCATAACTATGCTCAATTCTGTCAATTGCTCAACAGTAATTCATTCACCCACCGTAAAATACTTATGCTCTTGAGAGAAGCCACTAGTGAAACCTATGGCCCCCGGGTCTATCTTCATCATATTAATCTTCCGATACTTAGTTATTTCATTTGCTTTTTTTACTTTGCTTTTATTTTACTTTGCATCTTTATCACAAAAATACCAAAAATATTATCTTATCATATCTATCAGATGTCACTCTCGTAAGTGACCGTGAAGGGATTGACAACCCCTTATCGTGTTGGTTGCGAGGAGTTATTTGTCTTGTGCAGGTACTAGGGACTTCGTGCACAGCCTCCTACTGGATTGATACCTTGGTTCTCCAAAACTGAGCGAAATACTTACGCTACTTTGCTGCATCATCCTTTCCTCTTCAAGGAAATCCAACACAGTGCTCAAGAGGTAGCACCCACCGTAGCATCAATAATCTGATCAATACGAGGGAGGGCGAAAGGATCAACCGGACAAGCCTTGTTTAAATCTGTGTAGTCCACACACATTCGCCAAGTGCCATTCTTCTTAAGTACCAGCACCGGATTAGCCAACCACTCAGGATGAAACACTTCAATGATAAACCCAGCTGCCAGGAGCCGGGTTACCTCCTCACCAATAGCCTTACGCCTTTCTTCATTGAAGCGGCGGAGAAACTGTTTGACCGGTTTAAATTTAGGATCAATGTTAAGAGTGTGCTCATCGAGTTCCCTTGGTACACCTGGCATGTCAGAAGGCTTCCATGCAAACATGTCCCGGTTCTCACGGATAAACTCGATGAGCGCGCTTTCCTATTTTGGATTGAAATTAACGCTGATGTTAAACTGCTTGGATGAATCACCGAGAACAAAGTCAACCAGTTTAGTCTCATCAGCTGATTTAAATTTCAGGGCCGGATCATGCTCTGTAGTGGGTTTTTTCAAAGAAGTCATATCCGCTAGATCAACATTGTCCTTATAGAACTTCAACTCCTCTGTTGCACAAACTGACTCAGCATAAGCCGCATCCCCCTTTTCACACTCCAAAGCTATTTTCCGGCTCCCATGTACCGTGATGGTCCCCTTATGACCCAGCATCTTGAGCTGCAGATAAACATAACAGGGTCTTGCCATAAACTTAGCATAAGCCGGTCGTCCAAATAGGGCATGATAAGGGCTCTTGATTTTCACCACCTCAAAGGTCAATGTCTCTGATCTAGAGTCATTGTAACGCCCGGATAATTTGGCTACAGTAAAACTCTCCTAATGATGCCGTGACATCTGCGATTACTTTTACTAATCTCGGGATAATTCGAAACCGCGTCAAATTCTAACTTAAATTTAAAGTTGACAATAAAAGTTTTCAAATATTAAAAATAAAATGTTTGGGCTATGTCTATTATTGCATCGGTAATTATGGTGAAGTAAACACATTTTTTTATGCCTAACTGCTTTTAAATGAATTAAAACAAAAAAGAAATAGTAAGGGAAAATACAAACAAAGAAAAACTAAACAAACAAACAAAGAAAAAAAAAACCCTGGGCTTCGGCCCGGCAGGCCGCAATCCCCCCCCCCGCGCTGGGCCTCAGCCTGGCTGGCCATCCAACCAGGCCGGCCCACCTAGCCCTCCATAACCCCCCACTGTGACCTAACCCTATCCCACGACCCCCACTCTCCCCCGCACGTCTCTCCCTCTCCCTCCCAGCGCCGCCACACACCCAGCGCCCCAGCCCTCGGCGCCCCCATCCCATCGCCCCGTCGGCCTCATCCCGACCCCGCCGCCTCTCCCCGGCGACCGCGCCGCCCCACTCCTCGACGCCGGCGCCTCGCCTCGTTACCGACCCTGAAGCCGCCGGATCGAGCCGCGCCCCGCCGCCTGGACACCGCCGCCCCAAGTTGCCGCCACCCGCCGCCGGCGGCCTCGACACCGCAGCCCGTCGCTCGCTACCTCGTCTCCCCGAGCCCACTGCCGCCCCCTACGCTCCGCTGTGAGCCCCTCACTGATTCCCCCTTGTCCCCTTCGTCCCCGTCGTCGTAGGTGGTCGCACGCGGCGTTGGCCACCATGGCTGCGCTCCGGCAGTCCCCCATCCGCGCGTTGGCCTCGCCTTCCCCGGCTGCGGCCACTAGCCTCCCCGTCGCGATCCCGCCTACGCCTGCTCCTGCCCCTGTACGCCCAGCCGCTGCTGCTCGCCGATCCGCAGGCTGCCCTGCTCGCCGCTCGCGGCCACCACCGCCACCGCCACTGCCGCGCCGCCTCTGGTCTCGCCCCTCGCTCGCTGGCCTCATCGGCGCGGCCAGTGCCTCCCCTGGCCACACCATGGCCATAGTTGGCCCCTGTGTGTGTGTGTCACAGCCAGGGCGTGGCCTTGTGCCACTGACCACAGGGGCCCACCCCCTGTTTAGAACGAAATTGATAATAAATAAAATTAATCAATTAATTAATTAGCTAATTAGTAAAATTAACTTAATTAACTCTGTTTAATTTACCTAATTAACTTGGTTATTTAATTAAAACTGTTAATTGGTTGTTAGACTATGACAGAACGGGCCCACAAGTCAGGGTTGACTTTGGTCAACTCTGTTGACCTACTGATGTCATGCTGACACTCTGCTGACGTCTTTTTTTTCCTTTTCTTTTAATATAAATTTTAGAAAATGTTTAAAACCTTGAAAAATCATAATAAATAATCCGTAACTCGGATGAAAAAGTTTTCTACATGAAAGTTGCTCAGAACGACGAGACGAATCCGGATACGCGGTCTGTTCGTCCTCCACGCATCCCTAGCATAGCGAACACGCAACTTTCCCCCTCTGTTTCATCTGTCCGAAAACGCGAAACACCGGGGATACTTTCCCGGATGTTTCCCCCCTTCACCGGTATCACCTCATACCGCGATAGGGCACCCCTAGCACCGATACTTGTCATGTTATGCAACGTCATGCATTTGTTTGCATTATATTTATTGTTTCTTCCCCCTCTTCTCTCGTTAGACATCGAGACCGACGCCGCTGCTACCCAGTACGACTACGGAGTTGACGACCCTTCTCTCTTGCCAGAGCAACCAGGCAAGCCCCCCCCCCCTTGATCACCAGATATCGCCTACTCTCCTCTATACTGCTTGCATTAGAGTAGTGTAGCGTGTTACTGTTTTCGTTATTCCTATCCTGATGCATAGCCTGTCCTTGCTACTACTGTTGATACCTTTACCTGCAATCCTACTCGCTTAGTATAGGATGCTAGTATTTCCATCTGTGGCCCTACATTCTTGTCCGTCTGCTGTGCTATACTATCGGGCCGTGATCACTCGGGAGGTGATCACGGGTATATACTATTTACTTTATACATGATACATGTGGTGATTAAAGATGGGTCGGCTCATAGGAGCACCCGCGAGTGGATCTTTGAGGCGGAGCGACAGGGCAGGTTCCGACCACCTAGGAGAGAGGTGGGCCTGGCCCTGGTCGGCGTTCGCGGATACTTAACACGCTTAACGAGATCTGGGTATTTGATCTGAGTTTGGCCATTTGGTCTATACGCACTAACCATCTACGCGGGAGTAATTATGGGTATTCCGGCATCGTGGTATCAGCCGAAGCCTTCGTGACGTCAGCGACTGAGTGGCGCGCGCCGGATTGGAACGTAAGCCTGCTCTTGTACTAAGGGGGCTAGTTCTGCTTCCGGCCGCGTTCGCAACGTGCAGGTGTGCTAAGGGCGATGGGCCCAGACCCCTGTGCGCTTAGGTTTAGACCGGCGTGCTGACCTCTCTGTTGTGCCTAGGTGGGGCTGCGACGTGTTGATCTTCCGAGGCCGGGCATGACCCAGGAAAGTGTGTCCGGCCAAATGGGATCGAGCGTGTTGGGGTATGTGGTGCACCCCTGCAGGGAAGTTAATCTATTCGAATAGCCGTGATCTTCGGTAACAGGACGACTTGGAGTTGTACCTTGACCTTATGACAACTAGAACCATATACTTAATAAAACACACCCTTCCAAGTGCCAGATACAACCGGTGATCGCTCTCTCACAGGGCGACGAGGGGAGGATCATCGGTTAGGATTATGCTATGCGATGCTACTTGGAGGACTTTAGTCTACTCTCTTCTACATGTTGCAAGACGGAGGCTGCCAGAAGCGTAGTTTTCGAAAGGATTAGTTATCCCCCTCTTATTCTGGCATTCTGCAGTTCAGTCCACATATGATACCCTTTCTCCATTTGATACCCATGCATATGTAGTGTAGCTCCTTGCTTGCGAGTACTTTGGATGAGTACTCACGGTTGCTTTCTCCCCCTTTTCCCCCTTTCCTTTCATTCTGGTTGTCGTAACCAGATGCTGGAGTCCAGGAGCCAGACGCCACCGTCGACGACGACTCCTACTACACCGTAGGTGCCTACTACTACGTGCTGCCCGCTGACGACGACGAGGAGTAGTTTAGGAGGATCCCAGGCAGGAGGCCTGCGCCTCTTTCAATCTGTATCCCAGTTTGTACTAGCCTTCTTAAGGCAAACTTGTTTAACTTATGTCTGTACTCAGATATTGTTGCTTTCGCTGACTCGTCTATGATCGAGCTCTTGTATTCGAGCCCTCGAGGCCCCTGGCTTGTAATATGATGCTTGTATGACTTATTTTATTTGTAGAGTTGTGTTGTGATATCTACCCGTGAGTCCTTGATCTTGATCGTACACATTTGCGTGCATGATTAGTGTACGGTCAAATCGGGGGCGTCACAGTCATGATCATCTCCAAAAGCAACTTCCAGGGCTATGTTACCAACTGGATACGCCGACTTACCAGGCACCACTCCATGGAAAACAGTGTTTGATGGTTTAAGATTTTTATCCGTCAACCCCATACGACGAAAGGTGTCATAATAAAGGATATTGATGCGGCTCCCTCCGTCCATGAGCACCTTGGTGAATTTATACCCTCCAACCTGAGGTTGAACCACCAATGCCAGATGACCCAGATTATCAACCCGGGGCGGATGATCCTCTCAACTCCACACAATGGGCTGCTCAGACCAGCGCAAGTAATGGGGCACTGCCAGTTCAACGGAGTTTACTGCACTTTTATGATGCTTTTGATCCCGCTTGCACAAACTCGTGGTGAAGACGTGATACTGTCCACCATTCAACTATTTCGGGTTAATCTAATATCGAGACTGCTGCTGCTGACTCCCCTAACTAGATTGTTGATGGTAACCGCCCTGATTGCCTTGATTGCCTTGATGACCTTGATGACCTTGACGATCTTGATGATCCGGGAATCCAGAGCCTGAACCGCCACCACCGTAACCCGGACCCAGTGAACCAGATCCTGGACCGCATCCCGGTCCATGGTTTCTTTGAAAAAGATCTGAATTCTTGAACTCCTTCATGATGTAACAATCTTTCCAGAGATGAGTATACGACCTTTGACGTGTACCGTGCTTCGGGCAAGGCTGATTCAACATATGCTCAAGATTAATGCTTGATCCTCCGGTCTGCGGGGGTGGTCTGCCCTTACGTCCCTGGCCATTATTCTGTGTATTGGTATTTGCCTCAAAGTCCAGGTTGTTATCAGCCTTGCGCTTACCATTACCTCCTTGATTCGCCGCTGGGTTATGCTGCCGCCCTCTTATGCTGCTGCTCTTCTTTCCCTTTCCCGGTTTGTCATCATCAGACTCGGGGTCTTTGGTACTATCAGAGTTAGCGTACTTAACAAGAGCAGCCATAAGCGTCCCCATGTCATTGCTGTGATGCTTGAGCCGCCCTAATTTCTGCTTGAGGGGCATAAAACGACAATTTTTCTCCAACGTCAAGACTGCTGAATCGACATTGATCCGGTCTGACGAGTGCAGTATCGTTGAAACCCAGCGCACCCAATGGGTTGTTGATTCACCTTCTTCCTGGACACAGGAGGCCAAATCCACAATTTTCATGGGCTGCTTGCACGTATCCTTAAAATTCTGGATAAACCGGGCTTTCAGCTCGGCGCATGACCCAACGAAGTTAGCCGGTAATCCCTTCAACCAAGTACGAGCCGTTCCCTCTAACATCATGGTGAAATACTTAGCACATGCAGCCTCATCAACATCCAACAGTTCCATCGCCATCTCATAACTCTCAATCCATGCTTCAGGAGGTAAATCGGCCGTGTAATTGGGTACCTTACGGGGACCTTTGAAATCCTTGGGCAACCGTGCGTTACGCAAAGCCGGGGTCAAGCATGGCACACCCAAAGATCTGAAAGTTACTCCTGTCTCGACCGAAGCCGTTAGATGAACCGGAGAAGGTTGACGGGCCACGTACTGCGTTGCTAACTCGGCCTCTCGACATGGTCTACCTTGGTCCACCTCGTTCTGAGCATCGGCACCACCGCCTGCCGGGTTTTGGCCATGAGGCGAATTACGATTCCGCGCACTGCTTGACATGGCCGTCTCATCAATATGTTTACTGTAACACCGACTTGGGCGGGGGTGGAATGAATCCTGTCACGGTTGTACGAATAAGCCTTTTGCTGAGCCAATGCTGTCTAAAGGAGCTCTCTAGCCCGCCGCGTCTCAACTGCCACTGGGGACTCGCCTTCGACTGGGAGAGCCACCAATCGTGAAGCGGTGGCGACCATGTTATCCAAGGGGTTAGAGTAATGACCCGGCGGTGTCGGCACGTGATGCGGCGTCGGCACGTGATGCGGCGTCGGTGCATGCTGCGGCTGGTTATTGCCCTGACGAGGTGGGTCCATCATGCGTGGTTGAACCGGCGCCCCTGTTCCTGGTACTTCAGTCCGGTTTATCAATGGCTGGTTCCTGGTCCCTGCTCCGGGCGTGTTGAAGACGTTTCTCGCTTCGTAAACCAAAGGTAGGCAGGTCTGATGCCTTCTCCTCATGACATCATTCGACGCGTTCTGATCCAGCATAAGCCGGCAGGACTCCGACTGAACCCGCTGTTGAGCCTCTAACTCGGCCCGCATCGTGGCCATCCTTACGCCTTCAGCTGCTAGGTCTTCCTTGGCTTGAGCTATCTGGTCTCTCACCTTGGCGACCTCTGCATTATGCTTATCCCGATTTGCTGCATTAGCCTTAATCATCATTAGCGTTGCTAAAGCGTCAAGTAAACCGGACAGAACTTGAGCAGGCGGGCACATAGGGTCTCCTGCCCCGGCCGCCGTTGTCGCTGCTGAACTGGAAATTAACCCCACCGTAGTTGAAGAATTCTGCCATGGCTGTGTCCGGCCATGAAAATTGCAACTCAGTTCGGCGGTTCGTGGGGATCCGGAATACTGTCACCATCGGAATAGGCCCCAAGCGGGCCGTCTTGCAGCTGGTATAATGATTCGGTTTCTCTAGTAGATGATTCGCCATCGGAATAAACGATGGTTTCACCACTAGATACTGATCTATCCTCAGATTCTGCCTCGTGGATGACTCACACGAAGGCACACTTCATGGCAGGCTGAACCCGGGCAGGTCTCGCACGCTGAGTTGTCTTGATGATGTCGGTGTAGATGTCCGGCTCAGGGCCCGGTTCGCCGATCTTGCCGATGAAGACGTGAATTCCGCCGAAGGGGACCCGGTACCCATACTCAATGGGCCTCAGGGCCCCAGCCCACGTCGTCGATGAAGAGCTTGCCGCAACGAATATTGGTCATCTGGCCTATGGCGTATCCCTTGATCCCTTCGAAGCTGCCCTTTAAGAACTCAAAACAATCGTGCGATAGCCCCACGGTGGGCGCCAACTGTGGCAGAAACATCACAACAGATGTCCTAGTGTGAGGACTTAGTCATGGAGCCATCGCTTTGAGGTTAGCTTAAAGGGGTTAAACATGATAAAGGACACGGGAGTTTATACTGGTTCGGCCCCTTACGATGAAGGTAAAAGCCTAGTCCAGCTTGTAGTTGGT
Organism: Triticum urartu; assembly: GCF_003073215.2. NCBI lineage: Eukaryota > Viridiplantae > Streptophyta > Magnoliopsida > Poales > Poaceae > Triticum > Triticum urartu. Next base: position 259,117,449 of record NC_053026.1, on the reverse strand, counting down.
ATTGCTAGGGTTTCGATGAACGGGGAGCGAATACGCTTGACCCGGCTCTCGATCTCTTCTTCTTCCTTGTCCCTAAACCATTGCCGGGTCGTCCCTTAATATACACAGGTTGACGCCCGGAGGTTTACAGAGTCCCGGCCGGCTCATAAATGTGTCCGGCTCAGTTTCTACCTTTCTTATCTTACAACACAAGTTATACATCTTATGTCGATTTATATCTACAGGCCATAATCCGCCTTTGGGCCTTGGGCCTTCTTGTTAACTCTCCTTCGTAAAGAACCGTACTCCTTGTCCTCGTGGGCTTAGATAGGAATATGAAAGGATCAAGAAGAGGTGTCTAGAGGTGGGGCGGGGGGTGATTAGACACTAGGTGCTAAAAGTTGGAGTTTTCAAATTCTTTAGGTTGAAGTGGATTTTTGGCACAATTTTAACAAACACAATACATATCAAGCAAGCATGGAAAGAGTATACGAGCAGCGGAAATTAAAGCATGCAACTTGCAAGAATGTAAAGAGAAGTGTTTGGAAGATTCAAACACAATTGGAGACACGGATGTTTTTGTCGTGGTTCTGATAGGTGGTGCTATCGTACATCCACATTGATGGAGACTTCAACCCACGAAGGGTAATGGTTGTGCGAGTCCACGAAGGGCTCCACCCATGAAGGGTCCACGAAGAAGCAACCTTGTCTATCCCACCATGGCCATCGCCCACAAAGGACTTGCCTCTCTAGCGGTAGATCTTCACGAAGTAGGCGATCCCCTTGCCCTTACAAACTCCTTCGTTCAACTCCACAATCTTGTCGGAGGCTCCCAAGTGACACCTAGACAATCTAGGAGACACCACTCTCCAAGAAGTAACAAATGGTGTGTTGATGATGAACTCCTTGCTCGTGTGCTTCAAATGATAGTCTCCCCAACACTCAACTCTCTCTCTCACAGGATATGGATTTGGTGGAAAGAAGATTTGAGTGGAAAGCAACTTGGGAAGGCTAGAGATCAAGATTCATATGGTAGGAATGGAATATCTTGGTCTCAACACAAGCCTAGGTGGTTCTCTCTTAGAAAATATAGGTTGGAAGTGTAGGTTTGTTCTGATGGCTCTCTCCACGAATAAAGAGGAGGTGGAGGGGTATATATAGCCTCCACACAAAATCTAACCATTAGACATAACTTTCCAAACTCGGTGGGACCAAATGATTAAACTCGGTCGGACCGATTCAGCAAAGCTAGTGACCGTTAGGGTTTTTAGTGGGACCGACATGCAACTCGGTAGGACCGATATGACTAGGGTTAGGGAATAACGTAATCTCGGTGAGACCGATTACACAAATTCGGTGAGACCGATTTTTGTAATAAGCTAACCAGAGAGTTGGTCAGGTAAACTCGGTGGGATCGATCGCTCATTTAGGTGAGACCGAAACGTTACAAAGGGAAAACAGAGAGTTTACATTGCAATCTCGGTGGGACCGATCGCTCATCTCGGTGAGACCAATTTGCCTAGGGTTTGTGGCAGTGGCTATGACATTTGAAACTCGGTGGCGCCGGATAGAAAGAATCGGTGGGGACGAGTTTGACTTTTGGTTTAGGTCATATGTGGATGTGAGAAAGTAGTTGAGGGTTTCGGAGCATATCACTAAGCATTTTGAGCAAGAACCTCATTAAGCAACACCTCATCCCTCCTTGATAGTATTGGCTTTTCCTATAGACTCAATGTGATCTTGGATCACTAAAATGGAAAATGTAGAGTCTTAAGCTTTGAGCTTGAGCCAATCCTTTGTCCTTAGCATCTTGAACGGGTTTCACATCCTCTAGTCCATGCCACTTCACTGTTGAACTTATCTGAAACATACTAGATAAAAATGTTAGTCCAACAAGAGATATGTTTACGTTAATTACCAAAACCCCTTAGGGAGCCCTTGTGCTTTCAGAACAACTTACTATGAGTATAATCCGGCCCCTCCTGGGCGGTTTATACTCAATAGTTATATCCCCAACAGAAGTAGTACTTGCTCTTAGGGTAACCATAGAGTTACTAGTCTAAGTTACTTGCCACTATGACTAGCCTAGGCTACTATAGTAGTAGTAAAACAAAAAAACGATGCAGGTGATCACATGAGAAAAATACTAAAATCATTTCTTTCGGTGCAGTGCATAGATGCAGTTTTGAACACTACACTTGTCATCGTAATTTTGGAAAATTACGAAAAAATTGAGCTTCGTTGTGATTACCATTTACTAATAGGAAAGAAGTTTCACCTTGATGAGTAGCTTCTCCATGCACAGAAAGCATGTAAGGAATCCAACAACTTGATCTAGATTGGGGCCGATAGATTTTATTGCCAAGATCTTCACTTTGGGCATAGACTAGGTCAAGCTTGTGGGAATCATTTTCTGGATGACAGTCGTAAATACATCAAGAAGAATTTAAAAATGTGAATTTCAAGAAGATAAAGAAGAAGATGAGTTTTGTACCTGAATGTTTACATATCCAATAAAGAGTTCGGAGAATTTGGCAGACGGGTGCACCAATGCTGTCAATTTTGGCGCGTCAATGACCCTGATTTTGCCGGACCTTCTGGATCAGATACAAGCAATCTCTCAAGGAAAGGCACATTCTCAATGACCATACCGTGGAACAGCTGGAGTGATCTCTTCCCAATTGATGTCTTGTTGCGGGGCCAGCAAGACACATAAATCCATCGGAGATTCGTCGAGGTGATGTGCAGGCTAATGAACCCATGGATCTGCTGAAGACGAAGATACTCAAGTGCAATACAATTGCGGAGCAGGTTCTCCATAGCCATCTTCGAGAAGCCAACATCGAAGAGGTCGAGCTGCTTGAGTTGAGGGAGAAGAAGGCGGGAGCGACATTAATCTAAGGAAGATAGCAAGAGCTGAAGCTGGCGCGTCGCAGTGTTGGCGTGAGGCGGAGCGCGGACGACAACAGAGAGCGACATCGTCCAGCTTCAAAGCTGAGCTCCTCGAGCTGATCTAGGGCGGGGGATAAGAACCACTCATCGAACTTGGATTGGACCTTGCAGTTGGTACTGAACATGCGAATGTCAAGGCATCTGGCTGGTCCTGGGCGCGATGAAAGGATCTTGGAGACTGCGGCCATCTGTTTGCAATCCCTGTCGCAGAGGCAGCTGTCGATGGTGAGGTTGAGGGGGACGCGGCTCCAGAGGGAGCTCCACCGCCGGGAGAGCAGGGTGGTTCGCGTGGTAGATTTGGTGGGGAGGACGCCGATGATGATTAGCAGCATGTCGTCGGGGAGGCTGCTGATGAAGACCAGGCTCACCGGATGCGGTTTTGGCTCGAGCCGCCTCCGCTTGTTGGCTGCCTTGCCGTCCATCTCAGCCGGCAACGACGCCAGTGTACACGTGTGCTGGTGTGTGTTGTGTGTTGGGTGTGTGCGAGTGCGTCCTTCTGTGCATGCCACCGCGCAGTGGTGAATTGTGCGTGAGTGCGTCCATCACGCGGAAGAAGTGTGCCCTCAATTTACTAGCATGCGGGGTGCTACCCCGAGTGGTTTTAACTCTGTATACTTCACTATGTGTCATATGGGCCTCTAGTTTACTTATTTTCACCCACTCCCACATGGGCCAGCACACGAAGATAGAGAATAGGAGCTGACAAGGCAGCATGTGGGCTGGTTGACCGGTCAACTAAACAATATACGGAGCTATACGCTGACACAGTGACTGTATAATCCATCGGTATAGAGTTTGAGTGAGAGGGGAGGCCCATGAGAGATAGCAGAGAGAGAGAGAAAGAGCTACACCCTCCGTTTGATAATGTAGTGCCTACATTTTTTTAAAGTCAAACTTTTGAAACTTTGACCAAGTTTATAAATAAATTACTTATATCTACAATACCAAAGATAAATGATAGTATGAAGTAAGTACATGTTGTGATGAATCTAATGATCGTTCTAGATGTAAATGTTTTTCTCCACATATACCTGGTCAAACTTTTCTGAGGTTTGACTTTTCAAAACATCCATATGCTTATGGACGTGAGAGAGTACCTAACTAGAAAGAGAGAGATAGAGAGAGAGAGAAATAGAAAGAGTGACTGAAAAAAGTGTGTGTGAGTGTGTGAAAGAGACATGGACAACACACGATAAAAGTAGAGAAAAAGCGTGTGTATCTTATGCAAACATATCACACATGCATCTTCGACAGCGGAAGCAAGGTGAGGAGATAGTGTGTGGTTGTTTGCAACCGAGAGAGAAAGACCCCTAGCACATGGCCAAGAGGGCTATGAGAAACAAGGGAGAGAGGTCGATAGAGAGGGAACGGAGAAAATGCAGACATGGGGAGGAGAGAGTGTATGTTTGTCATAGAGAGATCCTCTGCAGATTGTGATGGGACTACATGGGTGGGAGATCGAGTGACAAGGTGTGTGCGCGATAGAAGATACCCCGAGAGATATAGAGATAGACATATGGATGGAAGGAGACAATACATGTGTTCCTGATGGCTACAGAGATAGTCATACTTACGGGGGGGGGGAGTGTGTGCGCCTATGATGCAGTGAGGGATTATGGTACTTAGGGGGGTGCATGTCACATAGAGAGAGAACAAGGGCGGAGAATGTTAGATGGGTCTATGTAGCGCGAGTGAGACATGTGTATGTGTGAACCAGGGAGATATAAAGTTTGGGACAGATAGAGGAGCCCCTGAGTGGTGCGTCAGATAGCTGAGAAGGGGAAGAGATATTCCATCCGCTCGATAATGCAGTGCATATAAATTTTTTAGAAGTCAAACTTTGGAAACTTTGACCAGGTTTACGCAAATATTATTTATATCTACAATACCAAAGATACATCATACGGAACTACATCTCATGATGAATCTAATGGTATATGTTTGCCGTTCTATATGTAAATGTTTTTGTCCACGTACATGGTCAAACTTTGTGATGTTTTACTTTTCCATAAATCTATATGCTCTGGGCCAAAGAGAGTGCCTAAGTCGAGAAAGATCAAGTGCGTGTGAAGGAGAATGAGTGAATGTGTGAAAAGAGTATGTGTGTCAAAGAGAAAGGGACATCAAACGATAAATTAGAAAGAGAGTGTGTGTGTTCGTTCCTTATGCAAACATATCATGCATGCATCTCCGAGATGGAAAAGGGAGGCGAGCAGATACACGAAGATAGCTAGTACGTGATTGTTTGCAACGGAGAGAGACACCCCTATAGCACATGTCCAATAGAGGTCTGGCCAACAAAGAACAAAGGTCGAGATGTACGCATGGAGAAGATGGACGCATGGGGAGAGAGAGAGGGTGTGTTTGTGATAGAGAGATCCCTCGAGATCGTGAGGGGACTATATGGGTGGGAGATCGAGGGACGAGGTGCGTGTGCAATAGAAAGATGCCCCGAGAGAAATCGAGATAGACCATGCACATGTTTGTGATGGAGACTAAGAATTAGCTAGTCATATACATATAGGGGGGACTGCGTGTGCCTACAGTTGAGTGAGAGACCATCATACTTGGCTAGGCATGAGATTGTGTGTGTGTGTGCATGTGAGATGGAGAGAGAACGAGGGAGAGATAGAGTTTTAGATGGGTCTATCGAGTGTGAGTGAGATATGCATGTGTATGTGTGACCCAGGGAGATGGAGAGTTTGAGAGAGAGAGGGAAGAGCTCCGAGACGGCAGAGTGGTGCGTGAGAGAGTTACGGGCAACGAGTCAGGGAATTTGTGTGTGTACGATGACTGCACCCAAGATATTTAGCTTGGACTAGAGAATCATACATAGTATGCAAGAGAGACCTATACATGGAGTATATATGCATGCAAACTAGAAATACCCCCCCCCACCCCGCACACACACACAAAGAGAGAGATAGAGAGAGAGGGAGAGGGACCAACAAGGTTTGTGTGTTGGATGCGTGTGATAGAATTGAAGATTGTCGGTGAGAGAGAGAGCAGGAGTCCGGGAGAGGGGGAGATCGCATTTTATGCATCAAAGACTGATATAAACCATGTTTCGATATAAACATGCATTCAAATATTTAAATTGGAGAACATGTTGTCTGCAATTCACACATGAACGGAGATATGCATATCAAACAAGTTCATTAATTTGAATTTCAACATGTTCATGGAGTACTATAATACTGTACAACATGCTACTCGATTGAGGTGTTCAATTTTGTATTTAGTTCACTATTTTGACCTGGTGAATGAGCTATTTCATTGAATTGAGATATTTCATTTTGGGTTTGATTCCCGTTTTTGAGTGGGTCAACTATTTGTCATATAGTAAATCGTTAGCAACGAGCATGTAAAAACACATTAGTCCCGAGCATCATCTCTCCATCTAAAAAAGAAGTGGCAAGCTAATATTTCAAAATTTGATTCGAATCGACTTGGTAAGGTAGACTTGGATGCTCGTTCGCCCAAAATTTGACGAACCATTAAACACCCTCTGCTCGGTGGAATTCTCCCGAGCAAATAGATGGGAGACGTGAAATTACCAGCCTATGTGGGACACGCGTCAATTGTCCCGTTGTACATCGAGGGTAGGATCGTAACTTCATCAAGCGCGCCTTCTCCTAGGCCGAAATGACATGTGCCAAATAATTCATAAACCATGGGCGGCAAAACACCCTCTCCTCGCCCGAAATCGCTCACGCCGACTATTTCAAAACACGCCCTCCTCGCCCGAAATAGCTCGCGCCCACTATTTCAAAACTTGCCCGAAATCGCTCGCGCCCACTATTTCAAAACACGGTCTCCTCACCCGAAATCGATCGCGCCCACTATTTGGGAGATGCAAAGTTACTCTACTATCCCCAACCCTCAGTACACAGACCGAAGCCGAGAAGCCTGAAGGCATGGGTAGAACTGTAACCCCCCCCCCCCACACACACACATTTCAGACAAATGCGTCCGTAAGACATGGTTCCCCCTCCCAATTCCCCATTCATACCTCGTGGGCACCAAATCACCTTCTCCTCGGAAGCTCCCTTCTCCCCAGCCGCGAAACCTCAGCCCCTCCTCCATGGCACCCCCACCGCACCAAATTCATAGCTGCCCTCCTCCCTAATGCTGGAGACGCTGTCCGTTTGCCGTCGTGCACTAGGCCATGTGCCTCTTACTCTATGCTGTCGGAGCTGCCTCGACGACGACCACGTGAACCGTACGGTGCTGCTTCCCCGTAGCCGTCGACCGTCACGATATCTCTGCTTCCCTGCCACCGGTAGCCACCACAACCGCGCTGGCCTCACCGACTCGACAGATGGAGCTGCCTACTTCACCGAGCCGCAAGATAGGTCGTACCATCATCTCAAATCACTTTATTTAGGCGTCGGTAGTCCGAATTTTTATTCTGGGCCAATCGATTCCAAATGGGAAGCAGCACGCCTCAAGGCGATGGAGCTCCTAGGCTGTCGGTTGGCTGTTGTCAAACATAAGGGTGCGGGGCGCAAGTTCGGCGCGGAAGCAACGCTTAGATGTCTATCTTAGAGTTGCGTGGGTTGAACGTACTGCCGCCGCTGGATCTGGATGACGGCCAGTCGTTGTGGATTGGCCGGGGGCGGCGCAACCACGGTAGTGCGGTGGGGCGGGGAGTGGGGTTTTGGTCGGAGCTCTCGCGGCCACCAACGGCGGAGGCAGGCGGCTCTCCCGGTGGTCGTTGGCTCTTTGGGGAAGATTTCGAACAGTGTCAGCCGGGAGGCACAAGACGACCATCAAGCCATCCGGCGTAGATCAGACAGTACCAAAATAAAATAAAATCGTGTGACCCCAATTTAGTCTTCAGTCAACAGACGTGTGACCACTCTCGTACCTTGCTGTTGATCTCTTAGGGTATTTCTTCAGACCAGAGATATGTGTCGTTCTTAACATTATGCGTTTTCTGCATCTTCAGCCATACCGTCTTCCTACTCACCACAGCTACTCCAACATGGGAAGCATACACGAGAAGGGAGCTATAGTCCCCACTCAACAGTTCCCTGCATCGAATGCGCGTGCCTGACATGGACAACCACAACAACTGCAGGGCCATCAACAAGTCAGCACATGATGCTCACTCCTATGGATGGTGGCCAGATAGGTTGTACCCTCATCTTACTTGTGTGCAACATTTATGGCTTTGTTATTCATCTAAGCATGGAAAATAGATTATCACATTTCACTGTATATTGATGCTGATCTCTTACGGGTCTTGTTCAGGAGTTAACGATGTTCCATAGTTATCATCCATCAGCCAATGCTATCCCACAGGCTGGTGATGATAGTATTATACCACTTCTAGTATTACCTATGTTGTTCTTTAATACTTTTGTGTGCCATCTAGTTAATCTTGAGTACAAATGATACATATTTTGTAGCTTTCATCTGTGTTCTCCCTTTAGTTTTTGAGACCTATTGCTGCTAGTTAACCCTAGTCCTACTATTTTTGTCGTCTCCTACATGCACTCATTAGATAAATCTAACTACTAGCTGTCTTCCATTCATGTCAGATATAATTGCACACACCGATTTATCCACAAGAACCTCACGGAGAAATGTAACGGCCAACAAACTTCATGTCAATGATACCCAATTTGATTGAGCATGTAAAGGCAGTTCTTCAGAAGATTTGCAGAAATATGATGAATCCTATTCACCCCACAAGGTCCTCGCTCTAACTTGGCCCGTGATATGGGTAAAACATGCATATAATTTCCTGGAGTGCATCTACTCTATTGCAATGCCTTGTGCTTAGCCTGCTGATCATGCATGTAAACATGTCACGCCTTCCTGTTTTTCAGTACATTCATGATAACATGTTTCAAATTCAAGTAATGTCATTCTACTCTATTGCAATGTCATCTGCTTGGTTTGGACATCATGCGTCTAAATATCTTATGCATTGTTATTCATTAGTATGTACTTCATCTGTCTACCATACCATGTTTTTTTTACATTGAAGTGTGGTTCTAGTGGTCTGTATGTATTCCTTAATATCTTATGCAATGCCATCTTAGTTTCCCAATCATACAAGCATATGTTGCCTTAGTGTTTCTCTGTATGTATTCCATCTCTACAGTAGCACGTTTTGTAATTGAAGCACCATTCTTCTATATAAGGCATGCAAGGGGAAGACAACTATGTTAGAATCTGAAGGGTTACAAACCAGGTCTTTGCAAAAGATCCAAACTCCAGGAGATAGTAAACCAACTCTAGTTCTCATAGATACTGCTCCAGCAAAGAGAAACCCAACTCCTACTGATAATAAGCAGATTCCTGTGGCCAAAGAACTAGTCCGCTCCAGTCCAGCAAAAATATGTCAACTCCATTCTAAGAAGCGTGTGTGTATCCTCGCATCATGAAATTTTATAGCATTCTGATCATATTTTCTACATGTTTCTTACCCATATCTCTTTTAGAAAATAAGGTTAAATGGTATAAGACTTTATGCACTGGGATCGTATTCGACGAAAGTATCTTGCGGGAATTCTCTGTGCTCCAATGCTGATGTAAGTACCTGTTGTATATCACTATATTTTTACATCAACATGTATTTTGTTAATCGCCGTGAGTCCATCCTTTATCTGATCTAAATTTAGTTGTAGCAAAATGTTGATTTTTGTAAGGAAAACTGCCTGGTAGTTTTGCATATTGAGCTGCATGAGTGTACTATCTCATATCATGCACATTACTGAATTGTAGTGCTGCTCTAGTTGCCCATTCATTCATTGTGTCAATGTTGCTTTCGTATTACCTTACCTGACTAATGATAGTTGTGCCATATTGTGTTAATTTAGTGTAGTCTGGTGTGGTCTGGTTGACCAAACGTTCGTTGTGTCAATGTTGCTTTCCTATTATCTGACCTGGCCAATGATAGCAATGCTAGTGTGTTAATTTGGTGCAGGATGCTGAAGATAAGAAGACAAACTCTAAAAACAGCAAGGCAACCCCATTGTTTCTTTCCAATAAATCTAGGTCAGGTAATATGACAGTAACTCTTGATTAATCTGTTCGGTTCCCCTCCTAATTTATGTTATGATGCAGTGGTCAAGACACTCTCCCCTATCAATAATACAAGCCTGCCAAAATTGCCATCTAAATTTTTTCATTTTCCTCCGTCTCAAATGCAACGGAAAAAATGTATGTTTGTGAACCAATTAATGGTTAAAGCAATGATTGAAATGGTGGAGGAATTAGAGGTGCACATTCGTGCGCAACAACAACAACTGATCAATGTTTTCAGAGATAGTGTAGCAAAGCAGCAAGAACTTACCCACATGCTTATGGGCATCATCCGTGCTGAGGTTGCAGATTGTGACATTGTAGATCGTTAGGTTCCGTTCATTTATTTGCACTGGCATCAATCTTTGATTGTCCAGTGGATGTTATTTCCTGTAATATATGCTGGATGTGCAACGTTTTCCCCTGTATGCCGTACCTTTTCTTAGCACACCTTGCATTCCAGCTAAATGGTCTCTAGGAAGCTAAAAAGCAGTGAAATTATTAGTTAGCAGGAACGGTCATGGGCTCTATATGAAGGAAGTAGCCCACTGGCCTTAATGAGCTTCCCTAATGGGCTCGTAGGGGCCAAAATTCTCATAGGCCTTTGATTCACCAGTTTTGTTCTTGTGCATAATTGCTCATTGTAATGGGCTCAAATTAACTAATTCATACAAAAAAGACACATCCGTGACATTTTGGGCTGAACGAATTTTTTTCCTGTCATGCTTATGACACTTCTATGACGATAATTGTGACAAAACCCGGTATCATCATAGATGTGGCGGGCTCCTACTTCTATGACAAAAAATCATGACAGAAAATGGGCTTTTCGTCCTGGGCGGGCCGGAGACGCAGCTGCATGACATTCTTTGGGCCATCCATGATGGAGAAAACTGTCGAATTCTGGGTTCCGGCAAACCCTTGAGGTTCGAATTCTGGGGTGCGCATGAAGATCTCTCTCTCTCTCTCTCCCTAGTTCGCTCTCACAACGATCTCAAGGCCTAGCTCGCCAGAGACACGAGAGTTTATACTGGTTCGGGCCACCGTTGAGGTGTAACACCCTACTCCAGTGTTGTGTGGTGGATTGCCTTATAGGCGGGGCATGAACAAGTACAAGGGATGAACAGCCTCCTAAGGAGAGGTGTTCTTGAGCTCAGTGAGCTTGTGTGTGCGAGGATGGTCTGGATCATCCCTCTCTACTAGGGTGGTGGCTAGTCCTATTTATAGAGGCCCTGGTCCTCTTCCCAAATGTTAGGCGGGAAGGGATCCCACAACGGCCAATTTTGAAGGGAGACAACTAGTACAAGTTATCCTGACCAAAGGTGGTCTTCGCCTGCCAAAGGCTCTGGTGGTGACACTGTCGTGGGCTCTGTGGTGACCTCCGTCCTGCCGTCCTGCTGGTCTTGGTCTCGTTGCACCGATATGGAAATCTTTGCCTGATGCCTCGGGACTCCTCGTATGTGCCTGCCTCTTTAGCACTGAAGAGGAAACTGGCACTCTGCGCCCGCCGGCGCCTGCTTGGCTTCAGTCGTCATGGCTCACATCACGCGAACCTCGCGAGGTGCCCCCGCCTTGATATCTCCGCTCCTCGAGAGCCAGCCTAGCGAGGCTACCCCTAAGGAGGTCCTGGTGTCATCCGCCTCGCGAGGCTTGTACCCTTGCGAGGGTCTTGAGTGGTTGCTGCCGAAGGTGGGCCGTACCAAGCCGTTGGTGGTGCCACGCCCTAGGCTACAGGCAGGCAAGTCTGGGTACCCTCGTTCCCAAGACGCCGACAATAGCCCATGGGCCCAAGGCGCACTCGGACTTGGCGTCGAGACGAAGCCAAAGGGCAAGTGCGAAGCACCGCAGGTCCCAACTGCCTGTGACCTTGATTGACATGTGGCGATTGACAGGACGTGGGCGTCTCCGCTTCCCCATGCTGCCTCGGCTACCGTCCGACTTGACGAGTCCCTGTTGCATGCAGAAGAGAAACCATCATTGCCTACGATTGTGGAGGCCGGCGGTTGGCCTCCCTCTAGCTATAAATGAGGAGAGGGGTAGAGCCCCCATTGCTCATCTCTTCCTCCATCCCGCTTGCTTCCTCTTATTCCTCCTTGCTGCGTCACTCATGGCGCCGATACGGAGGTTCTCTGCCGCTGAGAAGGGAAAAACCCCATGTGAAGAGCTTGGGCCACTCCCACCGATTAAGAGGCTGGCCTGCTCCCGCGACATCATCGTGAGGCCGGTGTCGGTGTCAAAACCGGAGGATCTCGGGTAGGGGGTCCCGAACTGTGCGTCTAATGTTGATGGTAACAGGAGACAGGGGACATGAAGTTCTACCTAGGTTCGGGCCCTCTTGATGGAGGTAATACGCTACGTCCTGCTTGATTGATATTGATAAGTATGAGGGTTACAAGAGTTTATCTACCACGATATCGTAATGGCTAAAACCCTAGAAGTCTAGCCTGTAAGATTATGATTGCCCCTACGGACTAAACCCTCCAGTTTATATATACACCAGAGGGACTAGGATTGTACAAAGTCAGTTACAGAGAAAGGAGTCTTCATGTCCAAACGCCAGGCTTGCCATCCTCGCCAAGGAGAGTCCCATCCATACACGGGAAAGAGTCTTCTGTCTTGTATCTTCATAGCCCATTAGTCCGGCCCATGTCACACAGGTCGGACACCCGAGGACCCCTTAATCCAGGACTCCCTCAGTAGCCCCTGAACCAGGCTTCAATGACGAGGTGTCCGACGCCCAGACTGCCTTCGGCATTGCAAGGCGGGTTCCTTCTCCGAATACTCCAAAGCACCCTTTGAACACATAAAACGTGTCTAGCTCTACAAAACAAGTACCACACATATCTATAGAGAGTATAATATTTTATGAGTCCAATCCACCGACAACTTTTGTAGCGTGACATCACGTCATAGCCCGGTCATTATTTCGAACCATTTTAGCCTCCCGCTCCATATTTTAAGATGCGGCTTTATTGGCACGTCTTGTCGAAGCTGAGATCATGTCCCCTTATTACGGGATTCTCATCAATACGGGCGTGGATAACACAACCGTTCCGTTGGCATGATCCCTTGGGAATAGGCAGGTTTTAAGGCCTATGAGGAGGCGTTTGAAATTCATTGCCTTTATAAAGGGGCGCAGACCCGTCTTTCTCCTCTACGCCTACCTCTTCTTCAACCTTTCCAACCTCGAGTTCCAGCATCTAGGTGTCAACTTAATTGCTCCGAGCCTCCCAGTCATGTCCGGACCTAGTCTTCAAGGCTGGTGGGTGGCCTCCTCTGTCTCAGAGGAGGATATCGCGAAGCTTCGGGCGGCAAGATACCTGACCGCGGAAATCCTCCAAAGGCTACCTACCAAAGGATAGGTTATTCCTACTCTCAAATCCGGCGAGAGGGTCGTATTCATGTCTCACTTCCTCCGGGGGCTAGGGTTCGCGCTCCATCCCTTCGTTCGTGGACTCACGTTCTATTGCGGGCTAGATTTTCATGATCTAGCTCCGGACTCCTTTCTTCAAATCTCGGCGTTCATCGTCATGTGCGAAGCCTTTCTCCGCATTCCCCACACTTTGGCTTATGGATCAAGACCTTTAATGTGAAGCCGACGGTAGTAGAGGGGAAGCAAGTAGAATGTGGTGGTGCGACGGTGAACAAGCTCACCAATACTCTTTGGCCGAAAGGCTCTTTCACGGAAACTTCCAACCTATGGCTGCGGGAGTGGTTTTACATCACTAAACCCCTTGGTACCAAGTGTGCAACTACACCTGTGTTCCGATATGGCCCTCCATTACGGCTCGCATCATGGGTTAATAAGGGGCTGGACTGGGGATCAATTGACGAAGTGCAGACGCTACAAAGCCGTATCTGGAGCCTCCTCAAAAAGGACACCGTCCTCATCAATGTAATCCAGGTAATGCTAGTCCACCGGGTCCTGCCGCGCCAGCGACGGCTCTCCGCATGTGGGAGTTCAATCCGAAAGGACCACAGACCCTTCAGCACTTCCTCGGCGTGACACACAGAGGAATGTGGAAGTTATTCTTCGGGACACGAAAATAGTGGCCGGATACCACCAAAGCCATCGGCCTCGACTGCAACCATCCGGATACCTCGGTAAGCATTCGACTCAAGAACACAGTTTAGTTAAATATCCCGTAATACTGAGAAAACAATCTTTGAACAGGGCTGGATAAAGAAGGCCGAACGAATTAGGTGTTCGGCCCCTCTTCTTGAGGTCTCAGCTAATCCTGTATTAACAAGGATGCTGGCTCCGGCGCCATATCAAGTGCCGGTGAAGGAGGACGAGGAGGAGAGAAAGAAGGCCAAAGGTGTCCTCCATTCTAAAGGTATACCAGACACCATGTCCGGGGAGATTGGAACTCCCTTTTCTGAAGAAAAAAGAGAAGGAGAAGCTGACATCCCTTCCCCCCATGGGAAGAAGAGGACCGCCTCCAAAGATTTGGAGGTAGAGGCTCCTAAGCGAGGGAAGATGTCATTGCCACGCAGTTCGGGTTCGGAAGATGACGTTTTCACGCAATTCCTCCGTAAGGAAAAGCCCTTAGCCGAATTGTAAGTGAACAAGGGTATCCTAAACATATCCCGTTCCTTTCCGCTTACAAGGGTAACGTCAAAAATATATGTTTGCAGTCTAGCACGCAGTCTTCCTCAACAGTCGTCCTCCTCGGGGGATCTTCTTTCGGAGATGATTGAAAGTGAGACACCTCCACAGACCTTCTTACCCAATAGGGCGGACGACCTTGATGTGTTGTCCTAGAGGATTTCTCCCGATCAACAAGTGGTGCGAGGGACAATGAAGGCCACGCTCGAGGGTGATACTTCGGTAGTCCAGGGTCCGGGGCGTGCGGCCCCTTCGGGGACCAACCATAAAGGCCCTAGACCATCCGGTTTACAGCCGGAGACGACTCTAGGGTCGAGTAAACACATCCCTTCGAAGGGAGTCCGTACTCCCGCAGCCGCTTCCAGGAATCGGGAGGCGCCGGATACATTGATGGACATGTTGCAACACGCGTCCATCTCAGAGGAACATCGTTCCTTAATGGGTACGGTAGTTGAGAGGATTCTGTCCGTGAGAAGCGGATTGAATGAAGCCTTCACGGGCCTACTAAGAGGCTTTGAGGTATGTAATGTAATATCTTCAATTGCCCTCTACGTGCAAAAATGTACCTGTGTATAGGTAGTAGCCCCTGAGACTCTGGTTGGCGTCCAAAAGGAGGCGATCAGAGGATCAAAAAAGATATGCCCAGGAAATAATCTAATTAATTGGAACACAGGCTGTTTCATCCATGGCGACTGCCCGTGCTATAGAGGTTGCAGATCTGAAGCAGAAACTTGATGTGGCGGATGACGACATCACGCTTATTAACAGGTGGCTCGACGAGGCGCAAGATATGCTTTGAGGCAGTCAGTATAAGAACGTATAATACTATGAGCACAAAGCTGAGAATTATATACTAAGATGTGCATAACTGCAGATAGTGCTACCACGGTTGAGACCCTTCGGGTTGAGCTCATCTGGGCCAAGGAGCAAGCCAGGATGAGTAATGTGGTTGCCAAGAAGGCAGCTGCTGAGTTAAAGGCCGGACAGGCTGCTCAGCGCCAGTGCGAGGAG
The DNA here is from genome assembly GCF_003073215.2 of Triticum urartu. NCBI lineage: Eukaryota > Viridiplantae > Streptophyta > Magnoliopsida > Poales > Poaceae > Triticum > Triticum urartu. The sequence continues at coordinate 259,101,860 of NC_053026.1, read as the reverse complement.
AGAATATCTACCATGGCACGCGAGCTGAAGGATGCCACTATCTGGTGTGAATTCATCGAGAAGGATAACAAAGCCAAAACGGCCGATCTCGACAAGGCCTTACAAGAGGCGAGAGAAGCACGGTCCGAGTCTAGAGCTGCTAGGGAGGAGATCCGGCAAGCTGGGGAGATAGCGGCCAGTAAGCACATCTTATTACAGACTAAATTTGGCGATCTGAAGTATGCCTTGCTTAATAAAATGTGGAGTTCTCCAGACACATTCTTGGACTTGCTGAAGAGTGTCTCCGATGCGGCGCATTTTTTCCAAGCGCAAGAAGGACATGCAACGGAGAAGCTTTTCTGGTTGCAATTCAGCATGCCAAAGCGTCCGCTGTTGCTGAACGGACAGATGGCCGAGTGGGCCGAGCTCCACAAAATATCCGGATCTGCCATGAAGGACGTTGTTGTCCGGTTGTGGCCGACTGAGCCCATTCCAAATAGTTATTTCGGTTTGGTGCAGCAACTTGTTGATGCGGTGCCGTGTATCGACGCCGTTAAGCGGTCAACGTGCATTGAAGGTGCATGGATGGCCCTTGCCTGCATCAAGACGTACTGGGCAAAGATGAAGGCCACCAATATTGCAGCAAAGAGTCCACCCAGGGGCAAGGACCATCACACGCCGGAGCATTATTTTGAGGATGTCCTAGAGGGCACCCGCTTGATAGAGGGTCAGTGCTCGAAGAATATGATATTCTAGTGATTCTAGCGAATTTGAAAAAACAATGATATATTATAGGCTATGCTTTTTGCCTGAAAGTTTTGGTTCCTCCTATGCGGCCGTATTTTGTATAATTTGGAAGTTTTCCAGTCGTCGGCTTTGGCACCCTCGCATATAATACGGGGGTGTTCGTGAAAGCACTTGATCACTCTTGACCCAACGTCTTGGTCCATGAAGGAGGTGTCAATGCAACGAACTAGGCAATCAGACTATAGGGCTTTAACACTTTCACTTAGCCATAGGAGTTTGATGGTTGGTCTACGATATAGCCCCTAGTATGTACGCGGTTATCCGAATACGGTGCGTTACATAGGTGACCGGAAGAATGGTCCTTCGTGTAATACAGAAGGAATCGTAGAAGATTCTGATAAGCCATTGAGTGGTTGACCAGCTCTCGCCGCCTCATGAGAGTCAGTTTTTGGCTTTCTCTACTGAGGTGCTTGACTAGATGAACCGGAAACACAATCACAATAGTTCTCCCTTTACTACCTTAGCCGATAGGGCGGAACGTAAGGTAGTAAGCACAGGATCCGGGCAACCTGACTATTGACCAAAGACATGATTCGGAGCTGATGCATATAAGGCCAAACTCGTGACGCCGAAGTATGATATAAAGCTGTTCGGACATGTCGGCAACTCATATGTTGCCATATCGAGCCCCTGGCAATTTGTGCCGAGGTGTGTACGTGAAACAACCGAAGAAGCAAAATTCAGTTCTTAGAAAAAGCAAATATTGAATACGGACTATGTTCACTTGAATCTGACTGACACGTCAAACGCAATCTTTCAGATTATAACGCTACTACCCGGACTATTTAACATGCCGAGGGTCGGAGGCTGAGGAAAAAGGCACTTTACAGGTTTGAAATAAAGAGTGCGGTCTACAAAAAATCATTTGGACCTCCTGTAGCATGTCTGCGTTGCCTTGCCTCAGCGAAAGGACTCCTTGGCAGGAATAGCCTTTGGTTATCTATGCGAGGCCAAACTCAGAAAGAGTCGGTATGGTGACCAGGCTTTCTGTCACCTGTGGTAAAAGATAAAAAATAGTTAGAAAAAAGAGGGAAAAGGCTATGGGAGTGCCGACTGCATTGTAGGCCTGTCCGTATAGTACCTCCGCTGATTACCAGGGTATTTTAAGTGCATAATTATGTATGCACGGTACAGACTTCATGACTATATGAGGCGAACGACGGAGGCCGAACTGCTAATCCAGCTTTGAGATTGATTTGTCCTGTTTAATAGAGACCGGTGGCTTGATGGCCAATGAGATACAGGGCTTGATGAGGTCGCTTTTTTACTTCGGCTGCAGTAGCCGTAGTATGCTCCTTCGTACAGAGGGAGCGTTCCGTGTTTCCGTTTATCGTGATGACGCCACATGGACCGGGCATCTTAAGCTTTAGATAAGCATAGTGTGGGACTGTGTTAAAACGAGCAAAAGTGGTATGCCCGAGCAGTGCATGGTAGTTACTGCGGAACAGGACAATATCGAAGGTCAAGCCTTCGCTTCGAAAGTTGTTCGGCGAGCTAAAAACGACTTCCAATGTAATTGAACCTGTGCAGCGAGCTTCTATGCCGGGTAATGCTCCCTTGAATGTAGTTGTGGTGGGACTGATTCTTGAAGGATCAATGCCCATTTTGCGGACAGTGTCTTGGTAGAATATATTAAGGCTACTTCTGCCGTGTAACACCCATGATGCGGCTATATCTCCCACATGTCGGAGCACGACTTAGAGGCATAACCGCATTGTAGGCAATGTCGCAAGAGGGGTAATCTTTACACATCCCATGTACTGAATAAGAAAAGAGGTACATAGTTGGCTTACAATCGCCGCGTCACACAATACATAGATATAGCATTACAATCATCCAGATACAATCAAGGTCCGACTACGGAACCAAAATAAAGACAACCCCAAATGCATAAGATCCCCGATCGCCCCAACTGGGCTCCACTACTAATCGTCTGTAAGGAAACGTAGTATCGTCCTGAGTCCTCATCGAACTCCCACTTGAGCTTATTCGCATCCCCTGGAACAGTATCATCGGCACCTACATCTGGTTTTGGAAGTAATCTATGAGTCACGGGCACTCAGCAATCTCACACCCTTGCGATCAAGACTATTTAAGCTTATAGGTAGGGAAAATGTATGAGGTGGAGCTGCAGCAAGCACTAGCATATATGGTGGCTAACATACGCAAATGAGAGCGAGAAGAGAAAGGCAAGGCATGGTCGAGAAACTATAATCAAGAAGTGATCCTAGAACTACTTACGTTCAAGCATAACCCGAGACCGTGTTCTCTTCCCGGACTCCACCAAAAAGAGACCATCGCGGCTACACACTCTGTTGATCCATTTTAATTAAGTTAAGTTTCAGGTTTTCTACAACCGGAAATTAAAAAATTCCCATCTGCCCATAACCGCGGGTACGGCTTTCAAAAGTTCAAATCCCTGCAGGGGTGTCCCAACTTAGCCCATCACAAGCTCTGGCGGTCAACGAAGGCTATTCCTTCTCCCAGGATGACCCGATCAGACTCGGAATCCTGGTTACAAGATATCTCGACAATGGTAAAACAAGACCAGCAAAGCCGCCTGATGTGCTGACAAATCCCGATAGGAGTCGCACGTATCTCGTTCTCAGGGCACACCAGATAGGTCAAGCTACAAGTAAAACCAACCCTCGAGTTGCCCTGAGGTGGCCTGGCAGGCTGCCCGTTTCGGACCAACACTCAGAGGAGCACTGGCCCGGCGGGGTTTAAAATAAAGATGACCCTTGAGTCTGCGAAACCCAAGGGAAAAAGGCAATGTGGCAAATGGTAAAACCAAGGTTGGGCCTTGCTGGAGAGTTTTATTCAAGGCGAACTGTCAAGGGGTTCCCATTATAACCCAACCGCATAAGGAACGCAAAATCAAGGAACATAACACCAGTATGACGGAAACTAGGGCGACAATAGTGGAACAAAACACCAGGCATGAGGCCAAGCCTTCCACCCTTTACCAAGTATATAGGTGCATTAAAGTAAGCAAGATATAATAGTGATATCCCAACAATAGACATGTTCCAACAAGGAACAAACTCCAATCTTCACCTACAACTAGCAACGCTATAAGAGGGGCTGAGCAAAGCGGTAACATAGCCAAACAATGGTTTGCTAGGACAAGGTCGGTTAGAGGTTTGACATGGCAATATGGGAGGCATGATAAAGCATGTGGTAGGTATTGAGGCATAGGCATAGCAAAAGAGCGGGCATCTAGCAAGCAAAGATAAAAGTGATTTCGAGGGTATGGTCATCTTGACTGCAAAGTTCTCTGAGTTGACGTAAGCTTGATCCTCGTAAGCGTACTCAACGGGCTCCTCGATCACGTACTCGTCTACCGGCTCTACCTAAAGCAAGAACACAAGCAAAGGGAACCACGATCAACCACGGAGCAATGCGCAAACAACATGATGCAAAACATGACATGATATGCGGAATGTGATATGCAATGCATATGCATGCTCTGGAAGGAAAAGATTGAACCAGGCCTCAACTTGGAAAACCAAGAGTGTCTCTGTAAAGATGAGTTGATTTTGGTCGAAATCGATATAAAGATCACCGGAATCGGATGCACGGTTTGCAAATGGCAAGCAAAACAATAATGGCACAAAGCTGCGATTAACAGCACGGTGCCATCTAAATGCATCAAGAAAAATAAGCTACTACACTCTAACATAACAACAAAGCACATGGCAGTGATTCACTCAAGATGCTTGACAAAAGATGAGCACTGAGCGATAGCTAATTCACACAATAGTAGGTTCAAACAAGCATGGAAAAATTGCAAAAGATATCAGGTTCACAGACTTAGTGATAATAACAACATGTCAGGATTTAACATCAGGAAGCAATGTTTAGAGCAAGATAACGACATGTTACAGGACCATATCATGGCAAAGCAAGGCATGGCATGAAACTACACAAAGCATATAACAAAAGTCCCTTACTGACCATAAGCCAAAAGGGATCAGAAAATACAATGGCTACCATGTGAACATAGCAAGTTTCGTTAACAGATTCAGACTTAGCAGAAAACTGGAACATGGCAAAAACATAGTTACGTAGGCATGTTTGCGAGCTCGATGCACTCACCACAAGGCATTGCATGACAAACTAAGCATACACCCAGCAAGAAGACATGTTAAATAAGCTAACCATGGCAAGAACACTCTCATAGCATGCATAGATCAACTACAACAACCTCGGAAAAATTGATTAACACGTAAAAAATCTGCCAAGAACATTTTATAGCAAAAGTAGAGCAAGATTGAGTCATGCTAGGGTAATCCATAATTTCAAAAAAAGACATGGATGGATAGAGCATAACAATATCTCAAAATCATCCTTACTGAACATGCTCAAAAAAAGGCATGGATCACTCTGTAGAAACAAGAATACATGGCATAAAAATAACATCAGGGAAATGACTTAGAAGAATTCTAAGTCCCTGAAATCAGAAACATCATGAGAGCTACTTTGCATGCTTGTGCTAGTCACCACATTGATCACAAAAATACATGGCATACACCCCTGTAAAGATGGCATGTCATAGCCCAAAACACATGTAGGGCTCAAGTTCATAGGAGGCACACATTAAACATGGAAAAAATGACAAATGTCCATAATCTGTTAAGAATCAGAACCTAACATTACATAGCACTCTTGCAATAGCATTTAGGGCATCAAGATGAACTCAAATGAACATGGTGCAATGGAATGAAATGAAGTGCACATCCAAATGAACAATTTGATATGCTACACGCCCAAAAAGGAGCTACGGATGCAAAGTTCTGATGCAATGAACAATGCTAAAAATAATGCAAACTTAGGGCAAAACGAGGTCAACCCTAGGGTTACTGTAGCAGATCTGGATCGCACGCGGATCGAGGTTGACTGGATCCTCTCGCCAGAATCCGTAGAGGAAGAGGAAGCTCGCCGGAGAGGAGATCCGGTGACGAGGTGCTCGCCGGTGGGGGGGGCGAAGCCGGCGAGGGGCGGCGGAGGAGATCCGGCGACGGACCGGCGAGGTGCTCGACAGGCGGCAGCCGGAGCACCGGGCGGCGCTGGCGCGGGATGTCGGAGACGACCGGCGCCGGAGAAGAGGCACGCCGGCGTTCTTCGGGCGCGGGCGGGCGCGGAGGAGACGAGCCGGGCGGCGTGGCGTGGCGACCGGGCCGCGGGGGCCAGCCTCGGGCCCGAGCGGGCTGGCGCGGTGGAAAGCGGCGGGAGGCCACGTGGCGGCTCCTGGGTGGCTGGGCGCGGAGGCGCGGGCGTGTCCGGCGGGTGCGGACATGTCCGGCGGCGGAGGGATGTTTTTTAGTGTTTGGACTGCGAGATTTTCGGAGGGGGGCATATATTTATAGGTAGAGGGAGCTAGGAGACTCCAAATTGAGCACGGTTTTCGGCCACGCGATCATGATAGAACGGCCGAGATGATGGAGGGGGTTTAGGTGGGTTTTGGGCCACTTTGGAGAGGTGTTGGGCTGCAACACACACGAGGCCTTTTTGGTTCCTCGGTAAACTGTTGGAGTATCAAACGAAGTCCAAATGGTACGAAACTTGACAGTCGGTCTACCGGTGGTATACCAAGGCTGCTTCGCAAGTATTGGTCCAATCCGGGAACATTTAAGACCCGCACACGAAAAGAGGTAAAAGGAGACGTTGGAGGAGATAGGAGTGCCGGAATGCAAAACAGACAACGGGGAAAAAGCTCGGATGCATGAGATGAACATGTATGCAACTGCGATGCGCATGATGACATGATATGAGATGCATGACAAAGGCAAAAGGAAAACAAAGACGAAACCCAACAACGAGGAATATCATAACTTAGTGTCGAAAATGGCAATAGTTGGAATACAAATGTGGCAGGTTACATATGGGGCGTTACACGCCTTCCATAAGGAGTTTCGTGAGATGGAACCCATCGATAATTGGTTTGAGGACCAGAGCTGCCGAACCTTGGTGAAGATGCTGGTTGAGTGGTCTTTGTGATCCAAAGTGATCGGGCAGGCCGCCCATTGGCTAGATTTTGAGGCGACCGACTCTATGGCGTAGGCGTCCCGTAGTGCACGTTTATGCTTCCCTGTAGGGATGGGCGTCACGTGTACCATGTTTACTGTTTTTACTTCGGGAGGAAATTGCTTTTGACCCCCCCTGTTCGGTTGGCGAGTCTCTTCGTCGTTGCTATCACTTGGCTGCCCCTTCCCCTTGTGTTCGGCATTAAGCTTGCCGGCTTGTTTGGAGACTCAACAACTTCTGTTGGTATGATTGGCTGGTTTATCGGGGGTGCCATGAGTTTGGCAAGGCCGATCCAGTAACTTGTCTAGACTGGATGGTCCATCTCTTTTTGCCTTGAATGGCTTTTTCCATTGACCGGGTTTGGAGCCGCTGAATCCGGCGTTGACCTTCGTGTCTTGCGTTCCTTCATTATTATTTCGACGCTTGTGTTTATTGCGTCATGGCTTGCCGTTGCTGTCTCGAACTTCGGAAGTGCCCGGATCACTGGTGTTGTTGCTTCTACGAGCGAGCCAGTTGTCTTCTCCCGCGCAAAAGTGGGTCATCAGAGCGGTAAGGGCTGCCATGGATTTTGGTTTTTTCTTGATCGAGGTGGCGGGCGAGCCACTCGTCTCAAACGCTATGTTTAAAGGCCGCAAGGGCTTCGGCATCCACACAATCGACAATTTGGTTCTTTTTAATTAAGAACCTAGTCCAGAGCTTTGTGGCTGACTCACTGGGCTGTTGGATATCGTGACTTACGTCATCGGCATCCGGAGGCCGGACATATGTACCTTGGAAGTTATCGCGGAAGGCGTCTTCCAAGTATTCCTAGCTGCCAATGGAATTTTCGGGCAGGCTGTTCAACTAGTGCCGACTTGGTCCCTTTAGTTTTAGCAGGAGGTATTTGATGGCATGAAGATCATCACCGCGGGCCATATGAATATGGAGAATAAAGTCTTCAATCCATACCACGGGATTTGTTGTTCCATCATATGATTTGATATTCACGGGTTTGAACCCTTCTGGGAATTCATGTTACATTACTTCATGTGTGATGCAGAGGGGGTGTGCGGCACCTCTATATTGGGCCAAATCGCGAAGTAGTTCGGATGGAGTCCGTCTGCGGTTTTCAGCCCGGACGTGATTGTGCTTGTCATGTTCGGCTTGATAGCCGTCATCGCGCATCGAGGCACGCCCCTGCGATCCGTAGATTGATCTGGCTGGACCTGCTTTATTCTTTAGGTCCTACCGCAGGTCATATGTGTATTCCCGAGCTATTTTATCTCTGCCTTTACAGCGAGGTGGGACGGGCTGGTGTTCGGCTTGAGTTGCCTCTTTGTCCCAGCCACACGGTGGTCGATCAACCGCATTAAGCGCTGATGGTACGGGCTCAAGTGCCTCGTCATCGAATTGAGGTAACAATTTGCGCTTCGGGTAACTTTTGGTTGGGCGCTCGAGGCCATATTCCTCGGCTGCCAGGACATTAGTCAATCTATTGTTGAGCAGATCTTGATCAACTTGAAGTTGCTACTATTTCTTTTTCAGGATCCTTGCAGTGGCTATTAGCTATTGCCTAAAGCGCTCCTAGTCGAGAGGTTCCTCAGGCACGATATAGTCTTTGTCGCCGAGGCTCACCTCATCCTCGGAGGGTGGAAGGTAATTACTGTCCTCCAAGTCTTCGTTTGTAGCCTGTTATTCAAGGCTAGCTTGCCCATCCTCCCGATCGTCTTGTTCAGAGTTTTGCTCGACGGGGTTTTCTTGGTCTTCAGCATCATCCGGAGTATTGTTGTGTTCTCGTGCCGGTATTGTTGTCTTTGTTGCGGCATGATTTAGAGCGGCACTGTCGGTGCTTTGGTTGTATCTTAGGAGGTTTATCCTCGACTAGGTCTTCTTTGTCATCGCCGTTAGCTTCCTTGGGTGTATTCACCATGTATACGTCATACGAGGAGGTGGCCGTCCAACGTCCAGTAAACGGCGGGTTTTCGGCTTGCTCCTCTCCGGCATCGTCGTCCATATCGTCGATGTCTTCGGAGCCATAATCGAGCATGTCAGTTAAGTCCTCGACAGTGGCTATAAAGTGGGTGGTGGGTGGGACGTAAAATTCCGTGCTCTCAGCCCTAGTTCAGGCTGGGCCTAGTTCGGACGTCGGTCCTCTGTAATGACAAGGGATCACATTAAGTCCAGGGCCTCGCTTAAAGGTGATGTTTGGCCCGAGAGAAGAGAGCCCGTGAAGTGCGGCGAGAGGGAGACTCCTGGGCCAAACTCACACGATGCTGACTCCGAGGATTCGGAGCCCGTGTCCGGAGAAGGGTCTGGCACCACGATGGCTGCCAGCAACACAACTTCCCCCGGCTCTCCCACAATGGGCTTAGAGGCCGCAGATAGTTCGGCAAGCTCAGGGACCCCGTCTTCGGACCTGGCAATACGCTCCGGATCTAAGGCCAGAGCGGAGATTGAGGGCGTGAATCCTTGAAAGATCAAGTCTCCTTGGATATCAGCGACGTAATCCAAGTTTCCAAAACTAATCCGGTGACCTGGGGTGTAGCTGTCGATCTACTCTAGATGGCCAAGCGAGTTGGCCCGCAGTGTGAAGCCGCCGAATACGAAGATCTGGCCGGGGAAGAAAACATCCCCTAGGGCAGCAACGTTGTAGATCGATGATCGATGGAGCCATCGAACGTTCTGGTGATGACACAGTGGAACTCTCAATGAAAGCACCAATGTCTGTGTCAAAACTGGCGGATCTCGGGTAGGGGGTCCCGAACTGTGCGTCTAAGGTTGATGGTAACACGAGACAGGGGACACGAAGTTTTACCCAGTTTTGAGCCCTCTTGATGGAAGTAATACCCTACGTCTTGCTTGACTGATATTGATAAGTATGAGGGTAACAAGAGTGGATCTACCACGAGATCGTAATGGCTAAAACCCTAGAAGTCTAGCCTGTAAGATTATAATTGCCCGTACGGACTAAACCCTCTGGTTTATATATACATCGGAGGGGACTAGGGTTTTACAAAGTCGGTTACAGAGAAAGGAATCTTCATATCCGAACGCCAGGCTTGCCATCCACGCCAAGGAGAGTCCCATCCAGACACGGAAGAGTCTTCTGTCTTGTATCTTCATAGCCCATTAGTCCGACCCATGTCACACAGGTCGGACGCTCGAGGACCCCTTAATCTAGGACTCCCTCAGCGGGAGGTGACGAGGCCTTGGTACGGGCGGCCTCCCCCCGGCTACCCGCTGCCCTTGTACGCTCAGGCAGAAGGCTCCAGAGGAGGAGGCAGCGATCGGCGCCGCTCGCGCCATGGCCGTGGTGGTCGTGCCGTGGTGGTGCGCGCCGTCGCCCCGTGAACCCATGCCGAGGGCTCCTCGCGCAAACTCGTGCTGTGGGCGGTGATGCCACCGCGCATGTCGATCCGATTCCCACCATTCTTTTCCGAAGAGATGCCGCCAAGGGGGCCGCTCGAGTTGTGGCTGTAGCATGCCAAGTGCGGCACCCCGGTGACGGGAGCAGAGGTCGAGGCCGTCTCCTCGGGCAAGATCTTCATGACCCGTGGATGGGGCGAGGTTGGTAGTGTCTGTCGCGCGGAGGGGGCCCTCGCTATCCATTTTGAGTACGACGACGCCTCCACAATGTTCTTCAAGGTTTTCGATGAGGAAGGCCGCCGCCTGGAGTGTTGCCCTAGAGGGGGTCACCAGGATGGTGTGGTGTCCGGCGTTGGTCCGCCCCTAGTTCTGCCGATAGCTCCTCCAGAAGCAGTGATGGAGCCGGAGAGTCCAGTGACTCTCTCGAGCCTGTCGAGATTCCGGAGACGAGCGAAAACAGCTACGTGCCCCCGAGCTCTCGCCGCGCCTGGAGCGCAGCAGCGACGTCCGCTCGTCGTCGCCACTGATCTGGATGGGGTTTACGCCGGCCCTTCGTGGCCCACTGTTGATGATGGCGCCGACGGCGATACTTGAAGATAGGACTCCTAGGAACTTCCTTCTTTCATTTCCTGCGAGGAATCGAGATGAACCCCGTGTAACACCCCGGATGTAACTTGCCATATATGTAACTCCAACTCTTGCCTTTTTCGGCTTTAAGTTATGAGACTTCCCTTCGTGGTTGGGTTTTGTCTTCGTTTTGCATTTTGTTCATGTCATGCATTTCATATCATGTCATCATGTGCATCACATTTGCATTCATGTTCGTCTCATGCATCCGAGCATTTTCCCCGTTGTCCGTTTTGCAATCTGACACTCCGACGTGCACCGGCGTACCCCTTTTGTCTCTTTTCGTGAGCGGGTTCTAAATGTACTCACAATGGACCGAGATTTGCCAAGCATCCTTGGCACACCACCGGTAGACCGCTTGTCAAATTTCGTTCCATTTAGAGTCCGTTTGATACTCCAACTGTTAACCGGATAACCGGGAAGGCCTCTTGTGTGTTGCAGCCCAACACCCCTCCAAAACGGCCCAATAACCCATCCAAACCACTCTCATGTCCTCCGTCATCGGATCACGATCATGTGGGCGAAAACTACACTCCGTTTCGACACTTCTACCTCCTCCTACCTATAAATAGGTGCCCCTCCCTGATTTTTTCGCGCAGAGGAACCCCAGATCCACCCTCCTCGCGTCGCCGGACATGTCCGCCCGGTGACCGGACACGTCCAGCCGCCGCCACGTCCCTCCGCCCAATCGCAGCCCGCCACCTCAGCATCACCGCCGCCCTCACCCAATCTAGTGCCGCCACTTGTCGCCATCACGCCGTCCCCACCGTGGCGGCCCGCCAGACCAGAATCGGGCCCGCGCGGCCCGTACGCCGCCCGAGCTTCCCCGGCTCACGCGAGATCCGCCGCCGCCCATCCCGCGCACGCCGGCCGTCCTCGCCGGCGCTGCTCGCCGCCTCCGCCACCTCGCTCGCCGCCGACCTCCGCCGCCCGACTCCGGTCGCCGCGCCACCCGGGTCCACTCCGCTGCCGCCTCGCCCCCGCGCGTCGCCTCGTCCTCGCCAGATCCGGTCGCCCCTGTGCCCGGCGACCCCTCTCCGGCTACCTCCGCCCCAAGCTCCATCCACCGTGGCGACGAACCCTGACAAAACCCCGACGAACCTCGTATTTCGTGCAAACCCTAGATCTGTTTTGCGAGGGGTATATTTCTCCGAGTCGCTTTTCTACAACTTTTTCATGCTCTGTTCATTGCCTCATATCTCCATGACTGTGACTCCGATTGATGCATAAGATATATGAAAATGTTCATTGTGAGATGCTCTTCATTTCGTTCCATTGCGGAATGCTTGTTTGAGTTCATATTGATGCCCAAATGATTGAGGCAAGAGTGCTATAAAATGTTTACTGCTACTACTTATCAGATTATGAAGTTTTGTCATTTTTTCCACATTTGATGTGTGCTTCATATGGGAATGATCTCTACATGTGTTTTTCAACTATGCCATTCCATCTTTACAGAGGTTCTTGCCATGTATTTTTGTGATCTTTGCGGTGACTAGCACAAGCATGCAAACTAGGCCTCGTGATATTGCTGTTTTCAGGGACTTAGGATTTTACTAAGTCATTTTCCTGCTGTTATTTTGATGCCATATAAAAATGATGCTATAGTGAGATCCATGCTTGGTTTGAGTTTCTTCAGTAAGGATGTTTGAACATATGGTTATGATCTATCCATCCATGCCCCTGTTTGCAATTATGGAGTGCTCTAGCATGTCTTATAAAATGTTCTTGGCAGATTGTTTACATGTAAATCAATTTTGCCATGGTTGTTGCTGGCGATCCATGCATGCTATGAACTTGCTCTTGCCATGGTTAGCTTCTCGAACATGTCTTATTGCTGATTCTATGCTTGTTTTGTCATGAAATTCTTTGTGGTGAGTGATTTGAGCTCGCAATGTTTCCATCATAATTGTGTTTATGCCATGCTCTATTTTCTGCGAAGTCTGAAACTGTTAATAACTTGCTATGTTTACATGGGTGCCATCATGATCAGTAAGGGACTTTTGTTCTATGCATTTAGTAGATTCATGCCATGCCTTTGTATACTATGATATGTTCCTGTAGCATATTGTTTGGTTGCTCTAAACATTGCTTCCTGATGCTATTTCTGGCATGTTAGTTTTTTCACAAAGTCTATGAAGCTGATATCTTTTGCACTTTTGCCATGCTTGTTTGAACCTTCTCTTGTGTGATTTAGCTGTAGCTTAGTGTTCATGTTTTGTCAAGCATCTTGTGTACATCACTGCCATATACTTTGTTGTTATGTTGGAGTGCAGTAATTTAGTTTCTTGTTGAATTCTAGATGGCATCGTGCTGTTAATCATAGAATTTTGCCATTCTTGTTTTGCTTGCCATTTGCAAACCATCCCTCCGTTTCTGGTGATCTTTATATCGATTTCGACCGAAATCATCTCATCTTTCCAGAGGAACACTTGGTTTGACAAGTTGATGCCTTGATCAATCTTTCCCTTTCGGAGCACGCATATGCATTGCATATCATGTCTTGCATATCATGCCATGTTTTGCATCATGTTGCTTGTGCATTGCACCGTGATTGATTGTTGGCCCTTTGGTTGTGTTCTTGCTTTGGTTAGAGCCGGGAGATGAGTACGTGATCGAGGAACCTGTTGAGTACGCTAACGAGGATCAAGCTTTCGACAACTCTGAGAACTTTGCAGGCAAGATGACCATACCCTCGAAATCACTTCTATCTTTGCCTTGTAGTTGTTCGCTCTATTGCTATGCCACGTTACCTACCACTTGCTATGTCATGCCTCCCATATTGCCATGTCAAGCCTCTGACCCACCTTTCTTAGCAAACCGTTGTTTGGCTATGTTACCGCTTTTGCTCAGCCCTCTTATAGTGTTGCTAGTTGCAGGTGAAGATGAAGTTTGTTCCATGCTGGAACATGGATATTGTTGGGATATCGTTATTATCTCTTATTTACGTTAATGCATCTATATACTTGGTAAAGGGTGGAAGGCTCGGCCTTATGCCTGGTGTTTTGTTCCACTCTTGTCGCCCTAGTTTCCGTCATACCGGTGTTATGTTCCTTGATTTTGTGTTCCTTACGCGGTTGGGAGTTTGGGAACCCCTTGACGGTTCGCTTTCAATAAAACTCCTCCAGCAAGTCCCAACCTTGGTTTTACCAATTGCCTACCTAGCACCATATACCTTGCCTTGGGTTCTGCAAACTCAAGGGTCATCTTTATTTTAAACCCCGCCGGGCCAGTGCTCCTCTGAGTGTTGGTCCGAACCGAGCCGCCTGGGGGGCCACCTCGGGGAAACTCGAGGGATGGTTTTACTCGTAGCCTACTCATCCGGTGTTGCCCTAAGAACGAGATACGTGCGACTCCTATCGGGATTTGTCGGCACATCGGGTGGCTTTGCTAGTGTTGTTTTACCATTGTCGAGATGTGTTGTAACAAGGATTCCGAGACTGATCGGGTCTTCCCGGGAGAAGTAATATCCTTCGTTGACCGTGAAAGCTTGTGATGTGCTAAGTTGGGACACCCTTGCAGGGTTTTGAACTTTTGCCCGCGATTATGGGCAGATGGGAATTTGTTAATATCCGGTTGTAGAGAACTTGATACTTAACTTAATTAAAATGAATCAACCGCGTGTGTATCCGTGATGGTCTCTTTTCCGCGGAGTCTAGGAAGTGAACACGGCTTGTGTTATGCTTGAGCGTAATTAGCTTCAGGATCACTTCTTGATCACTATTAGCTTCTCGACCGTGTGTTGCTTCTCTTCTCGCTCTCTTTTGCATAAGTTAGCCACCATATATGCTTAGTGTTTTGCTGCAGCTCCACCTCGCTCCCATTTCCTACCCTTAAGCTTAAATAGTCTTGATCTCGCGGGTGTGAGATTGCCGAGTCCCCGTGACTCCCAGATACTTCCAAACAGATGCAGGTGCCGATGATGCCAGTGCAGGGGACGCTACCGAACTCAAGTGGGAGTTCGACGAGGATTCGGGCCGATACTATGTTTCTTTTCCGGATGATCAGTAGAGGAGCCCAGTTGGGACGATCGGGGATCTAGCATTTGGGGTTGTCTTTCTTTATTTTGGTTCTGTAGTCGGACCTTCGATTGTACCTTGGATGATGTATGGATATGTATTGTGTGAAGTGGCGATTGTAAGCCAACTCTTTATCCCTTTCTTATTCAGTACATGGGATGTGTAAAGATTACCCCTCTTGCGACAAGCCTACCTTGCGGCTATGCCCCTAAGTCATGCCCCGACACGTGGGAGATATAGCCGCATTGTGGGTGTTACAAGTTGGTAATCAAAGCCTTCCCCGACTTAGGAGCCCCTGCTTGATCGAATCGCTGACGTTGTTGAGTCTAGAACAAAATGTTTTGATTCTTAGGATTATATATATCGGAGAGTAGGATTCTTTTTACTCCTTAGTCCCTTCGTCGCTCTGGTGAGGCCTCCTGACGTAGAGTTTTGACTCTTCTCTCCTCAAATTTCATGATTTTTTTGGATCACGTGGGTATCTTGGAATCATTTCGATGGTTTTGTGACGAGAAAATTGTTCTTGGTGCCTCCTAACATTTAGGGGTTGTGGCAGTGTCCTGGGGAGTTGAGCTCTGAGGTGTTGTCGTCACAATTTTATCTATACCCCTATATAGTGTGGGAATAACTTTTGCTATCAGCCGTTGGATGTGCTCAATCCGACGACTGTGAATTGGCAAATCCAGGAGCTGCTGGCCGTCAGATCAAGTCATGTGCTGCACAAGATCTTTCCACGTGGACATGAGTGAAAAGTTGAATTCGCCGCGCGCGCGCTTTATAGGGACTCCAAGGCGCGCAATTGTAATCTGGAACCAACTGGAAGCTCCACCGACAAAATTACCTCGACTGTTCCGCCGCGTGACTGCTCATACCACCGCCAAGCTCATCCCCTTTGTCGATCCGCATTTCCTAAACCGAATCAAACCACCCCATCAATCGCACATCCGTCACACCTTAATCCCCACCCTTCCAATCGCTTCTCCTTCTCCCTCTCCCTCTCCCTCACCAATCCGATCCTTGGATCCGGTCAGCAGATCGCACTATGCTCCTCCCTCTACCTCGCCACTCCAGCCGGGGCATCAATTCGTGCTAACCTCCTGTCATCATTGAGCTGCTCTAGGCGTTTATTCTCAAACACAAATCCGGTGTGCTGGGTGTCTTCTCGCCCACTACAATATCCTGTGGATATAGGAGGGATCGTTGGAGAGCTGCACGGGTGCTACTGGAATTTGGACCACGCACTGCCGTACTGGCCATATATCATTCAATTTCACCAAGTTGAGGAACAGGTATCGTATAATAATTCTGGTATTATAGCCAGTTTTTCTTGACTTATTGATTTGTGTCTTCCGATCCTACTTAAATCAAATAATGTTTTGCATTATAATTTTTGACCACCAACTGTTTGTGTTTATGTGCACAAAGCCTTTTGTTTTTCTACATTGATGATTTGTACAATCCAGTCAAGGGATATCAAATAATGCAAATATCCTAAATTTTGACCTTCAAGTGTTTGTGTTTATGTCTATAAGCTTTTCGGTTTTTTAAGTCCGATCTTATATGTTGCCATACAAGATAAAACTATGAGAATCTCACATTGAACAATTTTTTGATGGTATACTTTTTCATGCAGCGACTCGATTTAATTTGTGTAAGATCAGAACTCATATATGAGGGCAGGCAAGGAAAACTTAAACAATCAATTACCAAGGTCGCTTGGATTACAAGCACATGATCCATTTAGAGATATCACTAATGTGGCTGATTGCCGACAATCATTGGAAGATAAATCTGGTATGGAGTTTGTCTCATATGATACTTTTTTTTTCTGAAAGTATGTACACATGAACAATTATAACTTAGTAAATTAGTATTCACAGGTTGTGTCCAAGCATCCTCTTCAGCACAAGGTTTTGTTCAGTCTGTGGGCGATTCTGTTGCTAGAACTCAGCATTCGGTAAATCCATTTGCTGTGTATAGTGATCATAATACTTCCTCAATTGAGTGTAGAGGTGCTGGGCCAACAAATGCTCTTGAGAAAAAGCGTTATAATAATCGGGAAAGATACTTGCGTATGACTCCAGAACAGCGTCATGTCTATCTGCAAAGAAATCGCGAGTACAAACGGAGTAGGAGGCAAAATCATGATACATATAGCGATGGTATGCAATCTGCAGTTAGCCATACCAGTAGAAGTAGCAATGGTGGAACAAACTCATCAACTCAAACAAGTAAAAAAACAAAAGGTATTTTTTTAATTTAATTGGTATTATTTTTTTGTTGATAATATCATTGTAAATGGTGTAATCCGGTGTTTCCTAGGTATAGTTTAACGAGTTAATAAATGATAATTATGTCCAAGAAAACTTTCAAAACATGTATGCTTCAATATTTAATCCTTCTCTCACCATGCAACTTTTTTTTACATCAATACAGTGGCCGCAACTAGAGATCCAAGCATGCCTCCATCTGATAAAATTATCTTTCAAGAAAGTTTAGTCAACCCAATTATTGGAAGGCAGATCATGTTAAATCCATCTGTCTTATCGACATCACATTGCACTTCTGAAACTACTGTTTCGCAAAAGCAGATACCGACAACATACTTGATTAATAGTGGTGAGGACAATATAAGAAGATCGTCTGATGGTGCGAGTTGTAGCACTGCTACACAATCTTCTATGTATAGAAAAAGGAGATGTGGTCATGTGTGGACAATTGTTGGTAAAGATAAGCAGGCAGCAACATACTTGGACATGGGAAATGATTATAAGAGAAGAAGACTGTCTAATGGGGGTTATAGCAGTGCTTCACAATTTTCGTGTGGTACTGCATGTTGTATCACTGCACAAAAGGAAAATGGATATACATGTGACTTGCTTGACCAATATGTTCCTGTGCAAATGCAACACCATGTCACCAAAGAACAAGAAGACCATGACAACACCATTTACATGCCAAGGGATAATTTTCCTGCTGTACAGGGTAAGTAACTTCTAAGCTATGGAACAACAATTTTGGTTTCTGTATCTATCTTTGATATATTGTATATTTCTGATTCTGTTTTTATATAAACTAACACGTCTAGTTGCCGTGAAATGATATTATAGATGAAACTAGGCAAGATGAAGATATGGCAGAAAACAGTGATGAAGATGAAGAAGGAAATGTATTCCTTGGACAAGGTAAAAAAATAAGTATGTGTATATTATTTGATAAAAACAATATAATATATTTATCATCACTGTATTAATATTTTATTTTTAAAACAATGGCAGGTTTTGAATATCTTTCATATCGAGAACTAAACCGTGATATTTGTGGAACACAAGTTGACCTGTACGACCGTATATATCAAAATTTACCCGCTGGTCATCATGTTCTGAAGCCAATGCCTAATTGCATTCATTGCAATGCTAAAAGGTTCCAGTTTGAGAAACCAACATTTTGTTGCATGGGCGGAAGGGTCAAGATAGTAATACCCCATGTTCCTGCTGAAATGCGTCGACTGTACACGAGCCAAGATCCAGAAGCAAAGTACTTCCAAGATAACATACGGTACTTCAATTCTCACTTCTGTTTTACCTCACTTGGTGTTATTTTGGACCAACAATATTGCAATAAAAGGTCTGGTGTATACACTTTCCGTGCACAAGGACAAATTTATCACCGAATCGACCAATTGGTTCCAATGGAAGATGGGCCCAAGCATTTACAGTTATACTTTTATGACACAGATGCAGATTTGCAGCATAGGTTTCGTCACTCGCCTAATCTTGATAGGGATCTTATTAAAAAATGGGTGCGTATACTTTCATCAAATCCATACGCCCAAACATTTCGAAGCCTTGGTTCAGTGTCAAGTCTTGATGAGTACAAAATTGAGCTGAACACAAGCATTTCTTTAGATCAGCGGGTATATAATGCACCTACCGCGTCACAAGTAGCAGCAATCTGGGTAGAGGGAAATGACCCCCAATGCCATTTTGACAGGAGCATTATGGTATATGGAAAATCAGATAATCCACAATACATAAGAGGGTACCATGGTTGTTATGATCCACTATCTTACCCACTATTTTTCCCTAACGGGGAAGTTGGGTGGAACTTGAGTATGCCAAAGGTGGGAGCACATTCTGTTATTAATATTAGTCATGAAGAAAAAGAATTGAGCGAAGAAGGTAAAATGCATTTTCTTATGATAATCGAGTAGTCATTCTAAAATTAATGTTTTAAAATAATGTATCTAATATAAATATTCTTTTTTCCCTATATATAGGGCTGGATTGCAATTTTGGTCCATGTGTTTCACCAAGGGAATATTATTGTTATAAACTGCAAATTCGGGATGGGGAATTTAATGTCTTACTCTATGGAAAGCGACTTACGCAACAATATATTGTTGATATGTACATTAAGATTGAATCCATAAGATTAGCATTTTATTTGAAGCCATCAAATCAGAGACTCATACGAGCAGATTTGTATCAAGGACTGGTTGATAGTGTTGTAGCTGGCGAGACACGTGCATGCATGATAGGCAAGCGCATTGTGCTTCCTCCCACTTTCATTGGGGGTCCACGGGACATGCGTCGGAGGTATATAGACGCCATGGCTTTGGTCCAACGATTTGGAAAACCAGATATATTTCTTACAATGACATGCAATCCAAATTGGGAAGAGATAATAAAAGAGTTGGAACCAGGCCAGTTACCACAAGATCGACCAGATTTAGTGGCACGAGTCTTTAAGGCTAAACTAGAGGATCTTAAGGACCTTATATTCAAGAAGAATTTTTTTGGTGAAGTTGCCGCTCATGTTCATGTGATTGAGTTTCAGAAGAGAGGGCTACCACACACACATTTTTTAATAATTCTAAAGTCGTCTTACAAACTAAATAACCCTGACCAGTATGATCAGATTATTTCAGCTGAGATCCCTGATAGAGATAAGTACCCTTTGTTACATGATTTAGTTATTAAACACATGCTCCATGGACCATGTGGTGTTCTCAACAATAAAAACCTCTGCATGCAAGATGGAAAGTGTAGATACCATTATCCCCGTCCGTTCTCAGAGGCTACATTCCAGGGAGAGGACTCATATCCAGTCTATAGACGTAGGGATGATGGTCATCGAGTTCATATCAGGGGTGCTCTTTTGGATAATAGATGGGTTGTGCCATACAATCTGTACCTACTTATGAGATACAATTGCCATATAAATCTTGAATTTTGCTCCAGCATCAAGGCTGTAAAATATTTATTCAAGTACATCTATAAGGGTCATGACCGTGCCTCTTTTATCGTACAAGCTGCAGGAGATGTAGTTATTGATGAAATTCGTGAGTATAGAGATGCAAGATTTATATCACCTCCGGAGGCAATATGGAGGATTTATTACTTCAATCTCAGTGAGATGCATCCTTCTGTTTTACAATTACAGGTGCATTTGCCAAACATGCATGTGTTGTGTTATAAGGGTTCTGATAACTTAGAGAGTGTGATAAGGCGGGAATCATCTTCTAAGACCATGCTTACTGAGTTTTTCAGGATGAATACAATTGATAATTATGCTAGAAATTTTTTATATAAGGAATTCCCCGAGTTCTATGTATGGGACAAAGCCCATAAGAGATGGAAACATCGTGTGAAGAGAACTCAAGTAGGTAGGCTTGTGGCTGCTCACCCCGCAGAAGGAGAGCGTTATTACTTGAGAGTGTTGCTAAATCATGTGAGGGGGCCTACGTCATTTGAGGATTTGCGTACTGTTGGAGGTATTGTTTTCTCAACATTCAGAGAGGCTGCAGAAAAGAGAGGCCTTATTGAAGCAGATGAAAGTATTTCTGACTGTCTCACTGAAGCTGCAACATTTCAGATGCCATCTGCACTTAGAAGACTCTTTGCAACCATTTTGGTTTTCTGTGAGGTGAAAAATGTTCGTGCATTATGGGAAAAACACTTTGAGGCGATGTGTGATGATTTTCAAAAAGAGGGCATAACTAATGAATCAATTGAACAAATGGTCCTTAGAGATATTGGTGATTTGCTATATTCTATGGGGAAGGACATCAGGATATTTGACCTTCCAAAATTAGTGGATACTGATGATTTGGAGAGCTTAAATAGGAGAGAATTATCCGAGGAACTATCTATTACAGTTGCTAAAGAGGACTTAGAGTTGTACACAAGCCTAAATAGTGAGCAACGACTTGCTTTTGATGAGATAATGGACCATGTATTGCACAACAAGTGTAAAGTATTCTTTATCGATGGTACAGGAGGTACAGGAAAGACATATTTATATAAAGCTTTATTGGCTAAAGTGCGCTCTATGGGACTAATAGCCATCGCAACAGCAACGTCTGGTATTGCAGCTTCTATTTTGCCCGGTGGTAGAACTGCCCATTCCAGATTTAAAGTACCAATAAATATTCAAGAAGATACTGCTTGCAACTTTAGTAAGCAAAGTGGGACTGCAGAATTACTTCGAAGAGCATCTCTAATAGTTTGGGATGAAGTTGTTATGACAAAACGACAAGCTATCGAGGCACTTGATAGATCCCTCCAGGATATTACAGGTTGTACATCACCATTTGGAGGAAAAGTAGTAGTGTTTGGAGGAGATTTCAGACAAGTCCTTCCTGTTGTTAGGCATGGCACTAAAGCGCAGATTATAAATGCTACACTCCAAAAGTCTCATCTCTGGAAGGATATAAAACAAATAAAACTCCGCCGCAATATGAGAGCACAGTCTGATCCATGGTTCTCAGATTTTCTTATGAGAATTGGAAATGGCACTGAAGAATCGATTGGTGAAGATTATGTGCGTCTACCAGAAGAAATAGTTGTGAGATATACAGATTCAAAAACCTCCATCAACAACTTAATCGATGATGTCTTTCCTTCACTTTACCAGAATGGAGGATTAACTTCTTATATTAGTTCCCATGCTATTCTTTCCACTAAAAATGAGTATGTCGATGAATTAAACGGGATGCTTATAAAGCGGTTTCCCGGGGAAGAAAAAGTCTACTATAGCTTT
Organism: Triticum urartu; assembly: GCF_003073215.2. NCBI lineage: Eukaryota > Viridiplantae > Streptophyta > Magnoliopsida > Poales > Poaceae > Triticum > Triticum urartu. Next base: position 259,080,012 of record NC_053026.1, on the reverse strand, counting down.
GATTCAGCAGTGGATGACACACAAAATCACTACCCACCTGAATTCTTGAATTCTCTCACACCTAATGGCCTGCCTCCACATGTACTCAGATTGAAGATCAATTGTCCTGTGATATTGATTCGCAATTTGGATCCATCTAATGGGCTATGCAACGGCACGAGGCTTATTATTAAGGCATTTCAAGATAATGCTATTGATGCAGAAATTATAGGAGGACACCATGCTGGAAAGCGAGTATTTCTTCCCCGAATTCCTCTCTACCCCTCTGAAGATGATGTGCTTCCATTTAAGTTTAAAAGAAAGCAATTTCCTATCCGCCTTAGCTTTGCAATGACAATCAATAAAGCACAGGGTCAAACCATTCCAAATGTTGGCATCTACCTTCCAGAACCTGTGTTCTCTCATGGCCAACTGTACGTTGCTTTGTCTAGAGTATCAAGGCATACAACAAGAATACTTGCCAAGCCAAGCAAGGACATCGACCCATCAGGGAAAAGTACAAAAAATATTGTCTATAAGGATGTTTTGTTATGTTAAATCCACAAAGTGCTCCAAGTACACGAGCATGGTTTTCTTTGTTTCATTACACCCTATTGTTAACGTGCATAGGTATGTTGATCACCATTTAACTTTGGACTAGGAGGAAGCATTCTATTCATTTTCCATTCAATTTTTTAACATGATATTACTTCTGAATGTTTTTGCAAATTGCAGAGTAGCTGATCTTGGACTGGGTGGCGCTTCAGGTACTTGGGCGTGTGTGAACCATGGATTTGCAGGAAGAGATGTATTTTTAGGATAATAAATGATGCAGCGTGTGTGAACCTGTACAGTATGATCTTTAGTGTAGCCGGAGTCTTGGTGAGGGTAACGTGAACCAATGCAAAGCAATAGGTTCTTCCTAAATAGCACTTGACACTTTTTCGTGCTTTTTGGAGCTAGGAATAGTTTAGCTCTATATGTGCCATTTTTTTTGTACTAGATGACATCCCTGATGGCACCAGGTGGATTGTCTTTGAAGATTGTAATATGTTTAGTAGTGTGTTGTAGTAAAGCTTTCTCCTTTGTGTAAAAAATTAGTTAACCTTCTGCTCTTATTATTGAGTGGCATTTCCATGCTGGTCAAACTACTTTATGTGAGTGAAATCCCAAACTGGGCAAACTTTCTTGTGTCATGTTCCACTGAATATGTACAATACACACCAAGCACATTGCACGTATAGGCAGAATCACTGGTATTTTCAGTGCACATTACAGAGTAGGATGACGTTAATGACTCATCAACCACACATGTAAATTATTACCATTTTATTCATTATGAGTAGTGCATATGACAGTTCTCTTTCATTGCATATTTGGAGTAAATCTCCACATGACGCAGAAACAACCCACGCACACAAAAGAAACGTTAAAACTTCAGCTATAAGGAGCACTTCTGTAACTCTGTAAGCTTCAAAACCCCTTGCCCTCTGTTGTATCATCCGACAGTGTGGTGGTCCGATCTCCACACTCAAGGTGCTTCAGAATGAGCCAGCCAGAGGTACTACTTCTTGCGCTCTGCTTGGCTTCGGGATGGCAGGTGGCGTGATGCGGTAGTAAAAAGTGCAAACAGTTCCTGCAACCTTTAACAACCTGAAAAATCAGAATGTTAAATTACTTTCAGAACAATACCATGCCTCACACGGAGAGGTCACATGACCCTCGGTTGTCGTCCAAGTCCACGTGAGGGGGGCGTTGTCCCTGAGCAGCCGACCGAAGGGCGAGCAGCGGCTTCTTGCCCAGAGGTGTAGACCGGCGGCGAGATAGGATTCGCCCATAGCAGTACAGCTCGGGAGGGAAGGCGTTGCAGACGAGGGTGGCGGAGGTGGTAGTCAAGGAGGCGGCGACGCTGGTTATTGCTGCCGGTGGTGTTTTGAATATAAACGCTAACGAACTTGCGTCGATCCGATCTGAGAGAGGGCGAGAACTCAACCTTGATCGAGAACTAGAGGAGGAAAGTGGATCGGGTGAAGACGAATGCGAGAGATGGGTGCCTGCCTTTTTTTTGTCTGTTGGGTTGGGCTACGCGAACATGGGCTACGTGTGTGTCTGGTTTAGTGGCGTGATGAGTTGAAGCATCTCAAAAAACAACTAGGAGTTTTTATTTTTTTTCTTGCGTCGAATAGAAAAAAAACTAAATGTGTGAAGCATACAATAAAAAAACTGAATTTTTTAGGGTCAAAAGAAATCTGAAGCTTACTACATGTCATTTTATTTTTGTGAACTCATTGGTTCAGTTATTTTATTTTCATTTATTACAAAAATTGCAGGGAATACTGCATACAAAAGACCCAAAATGGTCGGATCATTCCCCTAACCCTGCACAATCGGGAGCTACATGCACCGGGCAGCCTTTTTCTTATCTATGTGATAAGTAATTTTGATGATCAATAAATGAAAACCTTCCTCTAAAAACTATTGTTTTAGATGGATGAACCACTCTGTTGGTATGATCACATATAGTACTTGATTGAATTGATGGTGACGTGCATAGCACGTGCACACTTACTAGTCGTTGCAGTTCTGGAATACCTGAGTTCGCCGACATCGAAAATCTCTTTTATGCAGTTGTTGGTGAGATAACCTCGACGCCACCCACTACTAGGGCAGGTGTTTGGGAGTATTTCCATAACTCGTATAACGGATGCTTTTCGAAGGTTGAGGTAAATGATTTCCGAAGGTTTCTTGGTTATGTGTTGAAGGATGGATACAGATGGATGTAGGATTTGCTAGTTTTGGGTGAGATATTATGCTTCCCCTATATCCCCAACACCTGATTGCATAACCAGAAATTTTGGGAGTTTTATAGGTGGGAATTCAAGTAGCTGTAGTATTTCTTCCTGCAGATATTTGGTTTGTGATTGGGTAATCCTTACCACTTATTTGTTCATATCCGTACCTTGTTGTTTTATTCATCTACCTTTACCTAAGTGGCTTCTCAACCTTAATGGAAGTGTGATGACTTACTTTGGAATTCATTCGTTCATCCTTGTTCGAATGTTTATTGTGAAGACTTTATGTTGCAATTTCGATCCATTGATTCAGCTTGAATATATGTCTTTCAAGATGCTAATGGATGTCAACCTCTTCAGGATGGCTCCTCCAACGCGTTAGAATCCGGACCGCAATGATGGGGATCAGTCGAACCCTCTGCCACCACCTCCACCTCCGGAGGCATGGCAAGTTGTCATGGCAGCCACCAATGCCAACACTCAGATGCTTTTGCAACTCTTGCAAGAGCGCAACCAAGGCCAAGGCAACCAAGGAAATCAAGGCCAAGGCAACAATCAGCCTCAGTTTGCTACCCTCAACCAGTTCCTCGTAAACCAGCCGAAGTCCTTCAGTAATTGTGTCGAGGCCACAGACGCCGACGACTGGCTCGTGGACATATGCAAACATTTTGAATGTAGCAATGTCAGACCTGAGGACTTTGTCAAGTTTGCTTTTTTTCAACTCAAGGATCAAGCGGCTGAGTGGTATCTACAATATAGAGATTCCATAAGAGGTCATGTGATTACCTGGAATGATTTCCACCGAGACTTCAAAGCTCATCACATCCCACCAAGCGTTGCTGAGAGCAAGCGTGAGGAGTTCTGAAATCTCAAGCAAGGCATCATGTCCTTGTATCAATACAATATCCAGTTTCAAAAACTTGCTCGCTTTGCTAAAAAAGACGTCCCTGATGAAAAGAGTATGATTTATCAATTCAGAGGTGGCCTCAGAGAAGATATGCAATTAGCTCTCGTGCTTCTTGAGCCGACTAAGTTTCATGAATTCTACAACATGGCACTAAAGCAAGAAGCTGCTCAGCTCAAGTGTGAGGCATCTAAGAAGAGAGTCAGGGATGCAGTTCAATCTTCTTCTTAAGCAACAGAAGTTCTGGTTGCCTCCTCCTCCTCCGTTTCGTCAGCCTTATCAGCAGAAGAGCAAAGATGGCAATGGATCTTCCCACCCACCCAACCCAGGTGTAGGATCTAGAAGTAGATGTGTCTAGAGGGGGGGGGGTGATTAGACACTTAGTGCTAAAGTTGCAATTTTTAGGCTTTTTCGGTTTAAGTGGAGTTTAGGCATAATTTCAACATTCACAATACATATCAAGCAAGCATGCAAAGAGTATATGAGCAGCGGAATGTAAAGCATGTAACTTGCAAGAATGTAAGGGGAAGGGTTTGGAGAATTCAAACGCAATTGGATACACGGATGTTTTTCCCGTGGTTCGGATAGGTGGTGCTATCCTACATCCACCTTGATGGAGACTTCAACCCACGAAGGGTAACAGTTGCGAGAGTCCACGGAGGGCTCCACCCACAAAGGGTAATGGTTGCGCGAGTCCACGGAGGGCTCCACCCACGAAGGGTCCACGAAGAAGCAACCACCCACGAAGGGTCCACGAAGATGCAACCTTGTCTATCCCACCATGGCCATCGCCCACGAAGGACTTGCCTCACTAGCGGTAGATCTTCACGAAGTAGGCGATCTCCTTGCCCTTACAAACTCCTTGGTTAAACTCCACAATCTTGTCGGAGGCTCCCAAGTGACACCTAGCCAATCTAGGAGACACCACTCTCCAAGAAGTAACAAATGGTGTGTAGGTAATGAACTCCTTGCTCTTGTGCTTCAAATGATAGTCTCCCCAACACTCAACTCTCTCTCATAGGATTTGGATTTTGTGGAAAGAAGATTTGAGTGGAAAGCAACTTGGGGAAGGCTAGAGATCAAGATTCATATGGTAGGAATGGAATATCTTGGTCTCAACACATGAGTAGGTGGTTCTCTCTCAGAACATATGAGTTGGAATTGTGTATGTGTTCTGATGGCTCTCTCCACGAATGAAGAGGAGGTGGAGGGGTATATATAGCCTCCACACAAAATCCAACCGTTACACACAGTTTTCCAATCTCGGTGGGACCGAATCAACAAACTCGGTCGAACCGAAAAGGTAAACCTAGTGACCGTTTGAGATTTTCGGTGGGACTGACATGCAACTCGGTAGGACCGATATGGTTAGGGTTTGGGCATAACGTAATCTCGGTGAGACCGATTACAAAAACTCAGTGAGACCGAGTTTGGTAATAAGCTAACCAGAGAGTTGGTCAGGCAAACTCGGCGGGACCGATTTGCTCTTTCGGTGAGACCGAAAAGTTACAAAAAGGAAACACTGAATTTACATTGCAATCTCAGTGGGACCGATTCGCTCTTCCGGTGAGACCGAAAAGTTACGAAAGGGAAACAGAGAGTTTGCAATCCCATCTCGGTGAGACCGAGATCCCTATCGGTAGAACCGAATTGCTAAGGTTTGGCAGTGGCTTATGACAAGTGAAACTCGGTGGCGCCGGATAGGAATAATCGGTAGGTCCGAGTTTGGCTTTGGGTTTAGGTCATATGTCGAAGTGGGAAAGTAGCTGAGGATTTTGGAGCATATCATTAAGCACATGAAGCAAGAGGCTCATTAAGCAACACCTCATCCCTCCTTGATAGTATTGGCTTTTCCTATGGACTCAATGTGATCTTGGATCACTAAAATGTAAAATGAAGAGTCTTGAGCTTTAAGCTTTAGCCAATCCTTTGTCCTTAGCATCTTGAAGGAGTTCCCACAACCTTTAGTCCATGCCACTCCATTGTTGAACTTATCTGAAACATACTAGATAGAAACATTAGTCCAACAAGAGATATGTTGTCATCAATTATCAAAACCACCTAGGGAGCACTTGTGCTTTCAATCTCCCCCTTTTTGGTAATTGATGGCAACATACATCAAAGCTTTAGATAAAGATATAAAGAACAACAAGTAAAGCTTTGGAAGGACATGTAACAAGCATAGGCTCCCCCTACATGTATGCACTCATGTAAATATGAAATATAGAGGCATGTGAGAGCATAACCATGACAGAGTAGGCAATGTGTTACATGTATCTTGGCCATATGCATCAGAGCAAAAGATTATCAAGGAAAATACCTTCATGCTCATGAGTCCTTCTTGCAAACAGTATGTACATAAGAAAGAACTCCTCATCCTCATGATTTTGATGCATATACTTACCTTGTGGTCTTGAGTTGGCTTAGGATGGAATGAACCTGCACAAACAAAGTTAGATAACACAGGTACATCCACTAGCCAGAGCAAACAAAAGAAACCACAAGAATACCAAGACTGGGATGACATGTAGAGAGTGAGTACAAGGTACCACATTGGATTCAACATGTCCCCAAGAATAAAGATATGCAATGAATTTGACTGATTTCTTTCCCTTAGGTGTCTTGCTCCCCCTGAATCTTACATGGGATATTGGGAGAAGATAGGGAACAGAAAATCAGAGCTGAAAGATACAAATGGATAGAACTTAATGCAAATACATGTCTTTCCCCCAAAAAGGCATGTGACATCTCTCCTCTTGAACATCAAGCATCTGGGATCCTTGAGTATTCTCTCCCCCTGGAAGTCTCTCTCTCCCCCTTAATACTTTCTCTCTTGTAGGTTTGGTCCTTGAGACTTTTTCTCTCCCTTGATGTGATCTCTCTCTCCTACAAGCTTTGATGTGATCTCTCTCTCCCCCTTTGACATCAATTTCCAAGAAGGGCTTTCTGGAATCCGTCGTATAGGTTTGGTCCTTGAGACTCAGCACAAAGCAATGGATCAAACTGTGATGCTTGTAGAGGATAAGATTCATTGAGTAGAGCTGGATTAGAAGAAATATAGAACAAGTGGCAAACTGTTTTTCCTGTTGCGAAGTCGGTGGCACCGAGTGGTATGTTTCGGTGGCACCGAAAAGATTTGGTTGGACCGAAAATTACAAGTCGGTGAAACCGAGTTCACATAGAGAAAAACACTTGTCACCTCAGCTCACTAGACATGTAGGATCTCACAAAGATTTGCAATGAATTACCTGAAGGATTTGCAAGGAATTGAATGCAGAAAATGCAGAACAAAAACAAAGAGAAAAGAGAAGAAACTAAAAGATCTAGATGAAGTTGTTTTTTTTTGAAAAAGAGAAAGAAAATAAACATGCATGAGACAAATGCAATAACACAGAAAAGAACACAAGAGAACTTCATCTAGGGTTGGGCGGTGACATAGTCACCTATGTTAGAGTATATTGACTTAGGAGTCAAGTGAGAACACTTGATCATAGGTCATACTCATCGTTTAAGCTCAAAATGGGGTTACCATTTTTCGTTTAAGCATCTTGATGTATTCACATCTTGTTGAGTTGCTTTGACTCATGTCTTGGAGTAAAGCTTCTCTAAGATGGAATAACATACCTTGGGTGGTGGTGTGGTTCTTGCTCATGTAGTTGAACTTGTGTGGGTGCTCAAGGTTGATGTAGCTCATCAAGAGTTGGGAGCACCACTTGGAGTTTGAGTTCATCTAGCTACATGGGTTAGTTCTTGCAAGGAAGAGCACTTGTGTATCCAAAAATGACAATCATGAAGCTCAACATAGAATTTGTCAAAGGATATGTTTGAATGGTTTTGTGCTTCCTTGTCTTCAACCACCATTGTGTAGAGTCTTAGTGATGTAGAGATTGCTAAAGATGTGAGTGAGTCGCAATCTCATGGAATTAGATTCAACCAAGCACCTACATGGGTTAGACAACATGCAAGGTGCAAATATATCCAAGACATAAGATAGTTATCATAAGAGATATATCATGGATTAGTCATAAGCTCATGTCTTGCATGTATCCAATGGAGTTTCTACTCCAAGTTCGAAGAATCAATGATGTTAAATTCTCCTCTCAACCTGCAAAACACTTTCTCATCAAGAGGTTTAGTAAATATATCCGCTAATTGCTTATCGGTGCGAACGTGCTTAAGATTAATGTCACCCTTAGCAACATGATCTCGAATGAAATGATGAAGAACTTCAATATGCTTAGTTCGAGAATGTTGTACAGGATTATGACCAATTTTGATAGCACTTTCATTGTCACAAAGCAGTGGAATATGTTTCACATAAATCCCATAATCTTTAAGAGTTTGGGTCATCCAAAGAAATTGAGCACAACATGAACCAGCGGCAATGTATTCCGCTTCGGCGGTGGATAAGGATACCGAGTTTTGTTTCTTGGAAGACCAAGACACAAGAGATCTACCAAGAAATTGACAAGTACCCGAAGTGGACTTTCTATCAACCTTGTCTCCGGCATAATCCGAGTCGGAATAGCCAACAAGATCAAAAGAAGATCTCTTAGGATACCAAATGCCAAAGTCTGGTGTATGGATTAAGTATCTCACTATCCTTTTCACAGCCTTAAGATGACATTCTTTAGGAGCAGCTTGATATCGTGCACACATGCACACACTTAGCATAATATCGGGACGTGAAGCACATAGGTATAACAATGAACAAATCATAGAGCGATAAACCTTTTGATCAACCGGTTCACCATCTTTGGTTAAATCATTATATCCACTAGTAGGCATGGGTGTAGACATACCTTTGCATTCTTGCATATTGAACTTCTTGAATAAGTCCTTGGTGTACTTCGTTTGAGAGACGAATGTACCTTCCTTAGTTTGCTTGATTTGCAAACCGAGAAAGAATTTGAGTTCACTCATCATAGACATCTCAAACTTCTCTGACATTAGCTTTCCAAACTTTTCACTAAAGAGAGGGTTAGTTGAACCAAATATGATATCATCGACATAAATTTGGCATACAAATAGTTCTCCATTAACCCTTTTAGTAAAAAGAGTAGAATCAATTTTACCAATTTCAAAACCACTTGTAATAAGGAACTTGGTCAAGCATTTATACCATGCTCTAGGAGCTTGTTTAAGACCATAAAGAGCTTTGTGAAGTTTGTAAACATGATTTGGTTTCTTAGGATTGATAAAACCGGGAGGTTGTTTGACATAAACTTCCTCCTCTATTTCACCATTTAGAAAAGCACTTTTAATGTCCATTTGGTACAAGGTGATATTATGGTGATTAGCGTAGGCAAGTAAGATGCGAATGGACTCAAGTCTAGCAACGGGAGCATATGTCTCACCATAGTCCATACCTTCGACTGGTGTGTACCCTTGGGCGACGAGACGTGCTTTGTTGCGAACCACTTTTCCATCTTCATCTTGCTTGTTGCGAAACACCCATTTGGTACCAATGATGTTGTGGTTGTTGTCGGGCTTCTCAACCAATGTCCAAACTTGGTTTCTCTCAAAATTGTGTAGCTCTTCATGCATAGCGTTTATCCAATCCGGATCTTCCAATGCTTCTTCAACCTTCATAGGTTCAATGCTAGAGATGAATGAATAGTTTTCACAAAAGTTAGCTAAACGAGTTTTTGAGCGAGTGATTCTCCCGGTTTGTATATCATTGAGGATTTGCTCGACGGGATGATCTTTGGCAATTCTTGCTCGAACTCGTGAGAGCTTTTGCTTGGGTCTTCGTTGAACATCTTCTTCATCTTGTTCTTCTTCTTGGCCTTCTTCATTGTTGACGTCGTCGTTCTCTTGTCGTGGTGGAGAAAGAGGTTGTTGATGTTCGTCTTGATGCATTTCCTTGTCTTCTTCATCTTGGTGTGTCCCACTTGTGGATGCTTCCGTGTCGATTCTTGGTTCACCTTGTCGTGAAGTAGAAGCTTCCACTTGGACGGATGAAGTACTCTCCTTCACCTCCGTTGGACGAATTTTGCCAATGGACAAGTCTTGGATTGCTTCTGAAGGGTCTTTGTCTCCTACATCAATTGGCAATTGCTCTACTTGCGAGCCATTAGATTCATCAAACTTCACATCTACCGTCTCTTCAACCTTTCGGGTGAAATTGTTGTAGACACGATAAGTGTGAGAGTCTGAGCCATAACCAAGTAGAAAACCTTCATGAGATTTAGGAGCAAACTTTGAACGATGATGCTTATCAAGAATGTAGCACTTTGAGCCGAATACTCAAAAGTATCCAACTTGGGGTTTGTTACCGGTGAGAAGCTCGTATGCCGTCTTGCCGAGTAGCTTGTGAAGATATAAGCGATTTGTTGCGTGACAAGCTGTCTCAACCGCTTCTTCCCAAAAGTGCTTCGGCGTCTTGTATTCATCAAGCATCGTTCTTGCCATTTCGATGAGTGTCCGGTTCTTCCTCTCAACAACTCCATTTTGTTGAGGTGTGTACGTAGCCGAGAACTCGTGTGAAATCCCTTCTTCGTCAAGAAAGGTGTCTACATTTGTGTTCTTGAACTCCGTTCCATTGTCACTCCGAACCTTCTTGATCTTCACGTCAAACTGATTTTGGGCCTTCCTAGCGAAGTTTCTGAAGATCTTCTGGACCTGCGACTTATCATTAATAAAGAACACCCACGTAAATCTTGAAAAATCATCAACTATAACTAGACCAAAAGAATTTCCACCGAGACTCTTGTAGGCGTTGGGACCAAAAAGATCCATATGAAGTAGCTCAAGTGGCCTTCTTGTGGTCATGATGTTCTTCATGGGATGCCTTGCTCCAACCTGTTTACCTGCTTGACAAGCACTGCAAAGTCTATCCTTATCAAATATGACATTGTTAACTCCAAGGATATGATTTCCTTTAATAAGCTTGTCAAGGTTTCTCATGAGATCTGCCAGCAATGCAGTGGTCAAGCATAATCCCAAGCATGCTAAGGTCAACATGATGAACGGAGCTTAGGCATAGGATTCTTCAGAAGTGATCATGGGTAACCTTGCAGTTAACTCCATTCCTGCTAAAGTTCTTTTTGATATTTGTGCATCGCATTCTTTCATGTCATTCCCATTTGCATCGGAGCACAATTTTGACACTAAGGCATTACCTAGAGCTCTGCAAGTTGTTTCTCTGGCTAAGCATTTGAGATCTACCATGATGGTTCTGAATATCGGAATCGAAATGGGCGACTATAAATTTCTGTCCCCTCCAATTGTTCTTGGTGACTCGGATATTGATCTAATTATTGGCATGGACTGGCTTTCTATGCACAAGGCTCAGCTTGATTGTGCTGCTAGGAAGATTCAATTGACACACTCGTCTGAGGATGTGATCATCTATGCCGCTCGTGACGAAACAATTGGGTTGTTTTCTCTCAATGAGAAGGGCGAGCTGAATGCCATCTCTCAGATTCCAGTCATTTGTGAATATCAAGACATCTTTCCAGAAGAGCTTCCGGGAATGCCTCCTCACCGGCCAGTTGAATTCGTTATCGATCTTGAGCCTGGCACGAAACCTATTTGCAAACGTCCTTACAAGCTTGGACGAGAGGAGTTGAAGGAGTTGAAGAAACAACTCGATGAACAAGAGTGCATGGGTCTGATTAGACCGAGTTCATCTCCATGGGGTTGTGGTGTTCTTTTTGTCAAGAAGAAGGATGGAACGGAACGACTCTGCGTCGACTACCGTCCATTGAACAAGAAGACAATAAAGAACAAGTATCCACTTCCCAACATCAATGAGCTTTTAGAGCAACTTAAAGGTGCTCAAGTATTCTCCAAGCTTGACCTCCGTATGGGTTATCATCAGATTCACATTCGTGAACAAGATATCCCCAAGACAGCATTCATAACAAGCTATGGTTCTTATGAATATACTATCATGTCTTTCGGCTTTGTCAATGCTCCTCCAACGTTCTCTCTCATGATGAACTTCATCTTCAACCCTTACACAAACGATTTCGTCTTGGTGTATCTCGATGATATTTTGGTCTTTTCAAAGAATAAGGAGGATCATGCCAAGCATTTGAGATTGGTACTCGACAAACTCAGAGAGCATCAATTCTATGCGAAGTTTTCCAAGTGTGAGTTCTGGCTTGATGAAGTTCTTTACCTTGGTCATATCATGTCCGCAAAGGGCATCGCTATTAATCCCGAGAAGGTGTCTACAATTGTGAATTGGGAACCTCCTCAGAATGTCAAGCAGCTCCGAAGTTTTCTTGGGCTTGCAAGCTATTGTCGAAGATTCGTTGAGAATTTCTCTAAGATTGCAAAGCCTCTTTCCAACCTCCTCCAAAAGCATGTTAAGTATGTCTAGACGCCTGAATGAGACGTTGCTTTCAACACCCTTAAAGAGAAGTTGGTCACGGCTCCTGTCTTGACTCCTCCTGATGAATCCAAGCCTTTTGAAGTTTTTTGTGATGCCTCCCTGCAAGGTCTCGGTGCTGTGTTAATGCAAGAGAAGAAATTTGTGGCTTATACCTCTCGTCGGTTGAAGCCCAACGAAAGGAACTACCCCACTCACGACCTTGAGTTGGCGGCAGTTGTCCATGCATTATTAACGTGGAGACATCTCTTGTTGGGAAGGAAAGTGGACATCTTCACGGATCGTAAGAGCCTCAAGTACATCTTCACTCAACCCAACCTCAACCTCAGGCAGACTCGTTGGGTCGAAATGATTCAAGAATACAATCCAAATATTGAATATACTACAGCCAAGGCCAATGTCATTGTAGATGCTTTGAGTAGGAAGGCTTACTGCAACAGCCTAATTCTCAAGCCCTTCCAACAGGACCTTTGTGAAGCTTTCCGCAAACTAAATCTCCAAGTTGTTCCTCAAGGCTTTCTTGCCAACCTCGAAGTCTCTCCTACTTTCGAAGATCAAATTCGTGAGGCACAACTCCTGGATTCCATGGTGAAGAAGGTGAAAAATGGGATTGCCAAGAGCCAACCCAAATACAAGTGCTATCGCATTGATGACAAAGACACTCTATTCTTCGAGGACCGAATTGTGGTTCCTAAAGGTGATCTAAGGAAAATCATTATGAACGAGGCGCACAATTACCTTCTATCCATTCATCGCAGAAGTACAAAGATGTACCATGACCTCAAGCAGTAGTATTGGTGGACTCGAATGAAGCGAGAAATTGCTCAATTCGTGAATGAATGTGATGTCTGCAGAAGGGTGAAAGCAGAACACCAATGACCAGCTGGTCTCCTCCAACCTCTTGCTATTCCAGAATGGAAGTTTGACCACATTGAGATGGACTTCGTGACTGTATTTCCCAAGTCCAAGCGTGGAAATGATGCTATCTTCGTTGTCATTGGCAAGCTTACTAAAGTGGTTCATTTCCTTCCAATCAAAGAATCTTTCATAGCAGCTCGGTTGGCAGAGCTATACACCTCCAGGATTGTCTCTTTGCACAACATTCCGCAATTGATATCTTCAAATCGTGGTAGCATCTTCACTTCTAAGTTCTGGGACTCCTTTCATAAGGCCATGGGCAACAACATTCGCTTCAGCACAACCTTCCATCCTCAAACTAGTGGCCAAGTCGAGCGAGTCAATCAAATCCTTGAAGATATGCTCAGGGCTTGTGTTATTTCCTTCGGTATGAAGTGGGAATATTGTCTTCCATATGCCGAGTTCTCCCACAACAATAGTTTCCAAGCGAGTTCGGGCAAGGCCCCATTCGAGATTCTCTATGGCAGAAAGTGTCGTACTCCTCTCAATTGGTCAGCGACTGGTGCACGCCAACTTCTTGGCAATGAATTAATCACAGAGGCTGAACAAATGTGCAAAATCATACGTGAAAATCTCAAAGCCGCGCAATCGCACCAGAAGAGTTACTATGATAGAAAGCACCGTGACTTGGCTTTCGAGATTGGAGATCATGTCTACCTCCGCGTCTCTCCAATGAAAGGCACTCGCCGCTTCGGTATCTAAGGGAAGCTTGCCCCTAGATACGTGGGTCCTTTCAAGATCATTGGCAAAAGAGGCGATCTCGCCTATCAACTTGAGCTTCCGTCCAACTTCGCAAATGTGCATGATGTGTTTCACGTGTCACAGCTTTGCAAGTGCTTCAAGACTCCTTAGCGGACCATCAACTTTGAAGATATTGATCTCCAAGAAGACATGTCTTATCATGAGCATCCCGTTGCTATTCTTGAAGAAACTGAGCATAAGACTCGCAACAAGTCTATCAAATTCCTGAGAGTGAAGTGGTCTCACCATTCCGACCGAGAAGCCACATGGGAACGCGAGGGCCACCTCCGCTCCGAATATCCGGAGTTCTTTCAGTCCTAGATCTCGGGACGAGATCCTCTAGTAGTGGTGGAGTGTTGTAACACCCCGGATGTAACTTGCCATATTTGTAACTCCAACTCTTGCCTTTTTCGGCTTTAAGTTATGAGATTTCCCTTCGTGGTTGGGTTTTGTCTTTGTTTTGCATTTTGTTCATGTCATGCATTTCATATCATGTCATCATGTGCATCGCATTTGCATTCGTGTTTGTCTCATGCATCCGAGCATTTTCCCCGTTGTCCATTTTGCAATCCGACACTCCGACGTGCACCGGCGTACCCCTTTTGTCTCTTTTCCTGAGCAGGTGTTAAACGTTCTCGGAATGGACCGAGATTTGCCAAGCGGCCTTGGTACACCACCGGTAGACCGCTTGTCAAAGTTCGTTCCATTTGGAGTCCGTTTGATACTCCAACGGTTAACCGGGTAACCGGGAACGCCTCTTGTGTGTTGCAGCCCAACACCCATCCAAAACGGCCCAATAACCCATCCAAACCACTCTCATGTCCTCCGTCCTCGGATCACGATCGTGTGGGTGAAAACTACACTCCATTTGGACACTCTTACCTCCTACCTATAAATAGGTGCCCCTCCCTGATTTTTCACGCAGATGAACCCTAGATCCACCCTCCCCGCGCCGCCGGACATGTCCGCCCGGTGACCGGACACGTCCAGCCGCCGCCGCCACGTCCGTCCGCCCAATCGCAGCCCGCCACCTCAGCATCACCGCCGCCCGCAGCCAATCTAGCGCCGCCACCTGTCGCCACCAAGCCGTCCCCGCCGCTGCGGCCCGCCGGACATGAATCGGGCCCACAGGGCCCGTCCGCCGCCTGAGCCTCCCCGGCTCACGCGAGATCCGCCGCCTCCTGTCCCACGCACGCCGCCCGTCCTCGTCGGCGCTGCTCGCCACCTCCGCCGCCTCGCTCGCCGCCGACCTCTGCCGCCCAACTCCAGTCGCCGCGCCGCCCGGGTCCGCTCCGCCGACGCCTCGCCCGCGTGCCGCTACCTCATCCTCGCCGGATCTAGTCGCCCCCGTGCCCGGAGACCCCTCTCCGGCCACCTCCGCCGCAAGCTCCGGCCACCGCGGCGACAAACCCTGACGAAACCCCGGCGAACCTCCTTTTTCGTGCAAACCCTAGATCTGTTTCGCGAGGGGTATATTTCTCTAAGTCCTTTTTCTGCAACTTTTTCATGCTCTGTTCATTGCCTCATATATCCATGACCGTGAATCCGATTGATGCATATGATATATCAAAATGTTCATTGTGAGATGCTCTTCATTGCATTCCATTGTGGAATGCTTGTTTTTGAGTTCAGATTGATGCCTAAATCATTGATGCAAGAGTGCTATAAAATGTTTACTACTGCTACTTATCAGATTATAATGTTTTGTCATTTTTGCCACATTTGATGTGTGCTTCATATGGGCATGAGCTCTACATGTGTTCTAAACTATGCCATGCCATCTTTACAGAGGTGCTTGCCATGTAGTTTTGTGATCTTTGTGGTTACTAGCACAAGCATGCAAACTAGGCCTCGTGATATCGCTGTTTTCACGGACTTAGGATTTTACTAAGTCATTTTCCTCCTGTTATTTTGATGCCATATAAAACTTGTGCTACAGTGAGATCCATGCTTGTTTTGAGTTGCTTCAGTAAGGATGTTTTGAACATATGGTTATGATGTATCCATCCATGCCCCTGTTTGCAATTATCGAATGCCCTAGAATGTCTTGTTCTTGTTGTACTTTTGTTATAAAATGTTCCTGGCAGATTGTTTACATGTTAATCAATTTTGCCATGGTTGTTGCTAGCGATCCATGCATGCTATGAACTTGCTCTTGCCATGGTTATCTTATCGAACATGTCGTCTTGCTGATGCTATGCTTGTTTTGTCTTCAAATGCTTTGTGGTGAGTGATTTGAGCTCGCAAAGTTTCCTTCATAATTCTGTTTATGCCATGCTCTGTTTTCTACTAAGTCTGAAACTGTTAATAAAACTTGCTATGTTTACATGGGTGCCATCATATCTTCTATGCCTTTTTGGCTCATGATCAGTAAGGGACTTTTCTTCTATGCATTTATTAGATTCATTCCATGCCTTTGTATACTATGATTTGTTCCTGTAGCATGTTGTTTGCTAGCTCTAAACATTGCTTCCTGATGTTATTTCTGGCATGTTATTTTTTCACAAAGTCTGTGAAGCTGATATCTTTTGCACTTTTGCCATGCTTGTCTGAACCTACTCTTATGTGATTTAGCCGTAGCTCAGTGTTCATATTTTGTCAAGCATCTTGTGTACATCACTGCCATATACTTTGTTGTTATGTTGGAGTGTAGTAGATTAGTTTCTTATTGCATTCTAAATGGCATCATGCTGTTAATCGCAGAATTGTGCCATTCTTGTTTTGATTGCCATTTGCAAATCGTGCCTCCATTTCTGATGATCTTTATATCGATTTCAACCAAAATCATCTCATCTTTCCAGTGGCTCACTTGGTTTGCCAAGTTGATGCCTTGATAATTCTTTCCCTTCCGGAGCACGCATAGCATTGCATATCATGCCATGTTTTGCATCATGTTGCTTGTGCATTGCACCGTGATTGATTGTTGGTCCTTTGATTGTGTTCTTGCTTTGCGTAGAGCTTAGAGACGAGTACGTGATCGAGGAACCTGTTGAGTACACTGACGAGGATCAAGCTTTCGACAACTCTGAGAAGTTTGCAGGCAAGATGACCATACCCTCGAAATCACTTCTATCTTTGCTTGCTAGTTGTTCGCTCTATTGCTATGCCATGTTACCTACCACTTGCTATATCGTGCCTCCCATATTTCCATGTCAAGCCTCTAACCCACCTTTCCTAGCAAACCGTTGTTTGGCTATGTTACCACTTTTGCTCAGCCCCTCTTATAGCGTTGCTAGTTGTAGGTGAAGATGATGTTTGTTCCGTGTTGGAACATGGATATTGTTGGGATATCATTATTATCTCTTCTTTACGTTAATGCATATATATACTTCATAAAGGGTGGAAGGCTCGGCCTTATTCCTGTTGTTTTGTTCCACTCTTGCCGCCATAGTTTCCATCATACCGGTGTTATGTTCCTTGATTTTGCGTTCCTTGCGCGGTTGGGTGTTATGGGAACCCCTTGATAGTTCGCTTTGAATAAAAATCCTGTAGCAAGGCCGAACCTTGCTTTTACCATTTGCCTACCTACCACCATATACCTTCCCTTGGGTTCTGCAGACTCAAGGGTCATCTTTATTTTAACCCCCCCCCCCCCGGGCTAGTGCTCCTCTGAGTGTTGGTCCGAACCGAGCCGCCTGTAGGGCCACCTAGGGGCAACTTGAGGGTTGGTTTTACTCGTAGCCTGTCTCATCCGGTGTTGCCCTGAGAATGAGATATGTGCGACTCCTATCGGGATTTGTCGGCACATCGGGTGGATTTGCTGGTCTTGTTTTACCATTGTCGAGATGTCTTATAACTGGGATTCCGAGACTGATCGGGTCTTCCCGGGAGAAGGAATATCCTTCTTTGACCGTGAGAGATTGTGATGGGCTAAGTTGGCACACCCCTGCAGGGTTTTGACTTTCAAAATCTGTGCCCGCGGTTATGGGCAGATGGGAATTTTTTAATATCCGGTTGTAGAGAACTTGACACTTAACTTAACTAAAATGAATCAACTGTGCGTGTAGCCGTGATGGTCTCTTGTCGACGGAGTCCGAGAAGTGAACACAACCTTGTGTTATGCTTGAGCTTAATTAGCTTCAGGATCACTTCTTGATCACTATTAGCTTCTCGGCCGTGCGTTGCTTCTCTTCTCGCTCTCTTTTGCGTAAGTTAGCCACCATTTATGCTTAGTGTTTTTCTGCAGCTCCACCTCACTACCCTTTCCTACCCTTAAGCCCTTAAGCTTAAATAGTCTTGATCTCGCGGGTGTGAGATTGCTGAGTCCCCTTGACTCACAGATACTTCCAAACAAATGCAGGTGCCGACGATGCCAGTGCAGGGGATGCTACCGAACTCAAGTGGGAGTTCTACGAGGATTCGGGCTGATACTATGTTTCTTTTCTAGATGATCAGTAGAGGAGCCCAGTTGGGACGATTGGGGATCTTGCATTTGGGGTTGTCTTTCTTTATTTTGGTTCCATAGTCGGACCTTTGATTGTACCTTGGATGATGTATGGATTATTTATGTATTGTGTGAAGTGGCGATTGTAAGCCAACTCTTTATCCCTTTCTTATTCAGTACATGGGATGTGTAAATATTACCCCTCCTGGGACAAGCCTACCATGCGGCTATGCCTCTAAGTCGTGCCCCGACACGTGGGAGATATAGCCGCATTGTGGGTGTTACACCCCGTGGGGTGTGTAAATTATCTGTCGTACTTTTGTAGAGATGTTATTCCTATTATGAAATTCGTGATTGCATGTCTTGCTCTAGCATTGTTCCCCCTTTTCGTCCTCGCGGCAGCTTAGTGCTCTACGCCGACAGGTCCCAGTCCCCAGGCAGGCTTTAGCCGTCGCTAGTATACCAGGTCACGATGCCGTGGTCAAGGCCAGGAGGTGAGCAACCCGAGGTCCGGTAAGAGCTCCTGAGGCGCGATGCTCAAGAGGTCCCCCTTGGCATGCAATCAGCTCCCTAAAGGTAGAAAAGGAAGGCGACATTGCCGGAGCAAGGCTGGAGGAGGTGGAAATCCTAAGTCATGAGCTGGGCTGTTTGGATACGTGACTTATCTTAGCGATACTGGGTCGGTTCCTTGCGTGGCGTCCGGTTCATGCGCCGCTTATGGCGATGCTGCCCGGTTGTGTCCATGCCAGCTCCCACCATTCACACTCTCCTGAGTGCTTTGTGTCCTCAGGTCCCGACCCTCGAGCAAGCTCAACCGCCGCTGGTATGCTAGGTCAGGATGTTGTGGTCAAGGCCAGGGGTGAGGGATGGAGAGTCAGCAAGAGCTCCTGAGGCGCGATGCTCAGGAGCCCCCCTTTAACACCCAAGCGAAAAGCATGAAAGGGAGAAGCTGGTGGGGCCACCTATAGCTAGGCTCTGGAGATTTCTATGGGTTAGTGCAAGGAGATAGAGTAGCCCGTAGCTGACCTTGCCATCCTACCATTTCTCCTTCCGCGAGAAGATGAAGGCACTTTGGATCTGGTGAGGTGGCGTACACGGAGCGGGCCGCGAGCCAGAGCTCGATCGCACAGGTTTTATCAGTGTTGCAAGGACAGACCTGAGCACAAGCACCGTGCTAGCATGTGAGTCTCCCATTGCGGGATGAGCAAGTGACCGATCGGCAACACGGGAGGCCGCGATGAACAAGCACCATGTAAGAAATGATTATAGAGCAATTCATGTGAGGAGGAAAACTAGTTCAGATAGATGCAAGAATGATACATGCCATTGGGATGGACCCGAGCGGACTAGGGATGATGCAGCCCTTGAGGTGCTCCCAATAGAGTAAGCTAAAGATGCAAAAGGATACACGCCACAAGGACAGGCCCATGCGACTTGGGGATAATGCTGCCCGAAGGGCACCCCTAACTGAATGAACTGGAAAGAGTCACCTGATAGTGTAGCTGGAGTGGTGTCGGGGTAGCTGAAGATGCGAGCCGGAGAAGTTGCTCTTCACGAGCCGCCAGGGTCCTGAGCCTCAGGAGGCTCCGCAGGCCCAGGTGGCTCCTGGAGAACTGTCGCGATCTCTGCCAGGACGGTGTGATGCCTGGTCGCCTGAGCCGCCAGAATGCTTCGTAGGTGGCGCTGGAAGGTGACAGCCGCGTTCGGCAGGCCGAGAGGCATGCGAACGTAGCTATGAGGGGGACCCTTGCACCATCTAACGCGCGAAGGCCAGAAATGTCCCTGAGATGCGGCCCTGTTGAGAACTGGAATGTCGATGCAGACGCGTAGCCGGCTGTCCTCGCCAGGATGGGGAGCTGCGCTGGGTGGCGGTTGACTATCGCCACGTATGGTCCTTGCCTCTTGAAGCTCCTAGATCGCCTTGGTGATGAACTCCTGAGCACTGGTTGCTCCACGCCTCATGCCCTCTTGAGGGAAACGTGTGGTGAAGCACGCCTCCACATGGTGCCCGAGCGCCTCCCTCGTGACGTTGGCTAGGTCTAAGGCCCTCCAAAAGAGAGCCCCTGAGCCCAGCCTAAGGAGGGTGTCGGGCGCGCCTTCCTATGCGAGGGAAGGAGGCACCCCAGCTGCGGGTGCAGATCCTTAGGTGGCACCGATGGAAACACCTCCTTCCTGAGGCCCTTCACGGAGTAGCTGCTTCTTCTTCTTTGGGTTGGCCTCAGGAGGGTTCAGGGTGCCGTCGTTGTCGAGGTTTTCGGCCGCTGCAGCCTAGTAAGGGCGCTCGAGGGAGCACACCGCATCTCATTCTTCACAGGGGACCGTGATGATGCCGCCGCTTCCTGGCATCTTGAGGACGTTATAGCCGTGGTGGGTCACTGCCATAAACATGGCCAAGGATGGATACCCAAGGATGGCGTTGTACGGCAGGCGTATGTGGGCGACGTCGAAGTCGATGAGCTCGGTGCGGTAGCTGTCATGCTGGCCGAAGGTGACAAGGAAGTGGACCTGCCCTATCGGGGTGGTGGAGCCGTCGGTCACTCTTGAGAAATTCTTGGTAGGCTGTAGCTGATCGTATGGCAACTGGAGACTGTTGAATGTGTCGACGGACAGGACATTGAGCCCTGCGCCACCGTCGATGAGGGTCTTGGTGACTTGAACATTGCTGATGATGGGTGAGCAGAACATTGGGAGGGCGCCGGCGGTCGCCGCACACTTGAGCTGGTCTGACGAGCTGAAGGTGATGGCGCACTTGGACCACCTAAGCGGGTGCGTGGCCTCGAGCCTAGGAAGGGCCGCGTTCAGCTTGCGAGCAAACTGCTTGAAGATATGCTGAGAGGCTAGGGCTTGAGCACCACCCAAGATACAGGCGATGGCTCCTGGAAGCCCCCAGCACCATCGTCTTTACGGCGGTCGTCGTTCCTTCTTGGTGGGGGCCACAACGGAGTGAGGCCGGAGTTGCCCTGGGGGCGGTCCTCACGAGGCTGGTCTCTCCAGGCACCCTCGCGAGGCTGGTCCTGCCAGCGGTCCTCATGAGTCCGGTCAAACCACTCCTAGAAGGGGCCACGGTCGTCCTAGTGTCCTCCACTTCGTCCTCCTCCTTGATCGTAGCCTCGGTCGTTGCGCTCGGGGCGCCGACCGAAGCGCCCATCTCGGATGGCCCTGAGCTCCTGACAGTCACTGGTGTTGTGGCTGTGAACATTGTGGAAGGTGCAGAATGAGCGGTTGGCCTTGGATGATTCAGGGTGGTCGCGGCCACGCTTCATCTCTGGCTCCGCCGCGAGCACGGCAGCTCCCTTGCGCTTCACTTCTTTGATCTTTGCCTTCTTGTCCTCCTGGTCAGCAGCTAGGAGCTCGAGGAGGGAAAGGCGCACTTCCTCTGCTCTTGCGTACTTGGTCGCCATATTGAACATCTCCAAGGCCGAGCATAGCTCCTCGTGGATGGCGAGATCCTCCTTCATATTGACATCGTGGACGCCATCGGAGAACGCGGAGATGATGGCCTCATCCGTCATCTTGGGGATCTTGAGGGGAACGATGTTGAAGCGCTGGATGTACTTCTGCAGGGTCTGCCCTAGCTGTTGCTTGATGCACCGTAGGTCACTCGCAGCCGGCAGGCGGTCGTGGCTGCCTTGTATGTTGGCGACGAAATGCTCGCGCATCTTTCCCCAGGAGGAGTTTGTCGCGGGCAGGTTTCAGGAGCCATGAGCGCGCACCATCCTTGAGGGCCATTGGAAACCAGTTCGCCATGACCTTCTCGTCTCCGTTGGCTGCCTCGATGCTCATCTCGTAGAGCCGCAAGAACTCTGCGTGGTGGGGGGTGCCGTCATAGCGTGGAGGCAGGTCTTGCTTGAACTTGCGTGGCCATACGACACCGCGTAGCTCGGGAGTGAAGGCGCGACAGCCAGTAGTGGTCACCGGAGCCCGTCACGGAGGCGGAGACCGATCCTGGTATCCACGTGCTGCCGCTGCAGGCAGTACGCGGTCTTGACGCGGTGGTGATGGGAGCGCCGGAGCGTTTTCTTGTGGCCTCGGGACTTCTTGGCAGCTTCCTTCTTCGCGCGCGGGCGCCCGGCGTGGCGGGTCATGCCACGGAACCGCGCGTCTTGGTGCAAGGACGCCGTCTTGACGCGGAATTGGTGGAGGCGCTCCGTGAGCCATGTCGCCCTCAGCTGGAGGTGTGCAAGGAAGCGAGAGCGATGGTGCAGGAGAGCCCCCAGTGGCGCTGACGAGCTCGGCGATGCGGTCCAGCCAGTCGTCGTAGAGGTCGTCAACCGGGCGGTAACACAGGAGCTCGCGTGCCATGAGCAGGGTGGCCTGCGGGTCTGCGGGCGCACAACGAGCGTGGGACGACGAGCCGATCGGAGTCAGCAATGGTGTGGCGGTGCATCCGTCCCGCCGCACAGAAGGGGTGCGGCGATGAAGCTTGCTCCTCGTTTGCTGCCGGGCCAATGGCGGCGTTGGGAGCGGGTGATGGAGAATGGCGGGAAGATCCTCCAACGGGCGACGTCTGAGAGATGCAGGCAGCGAGGGTGGCCCGACACATAGCACGGGCTCGGTGAGCGTCAGCCATGGATGCGGTGGAGCAGTGGAGCGTGGATCGACGGGAGAAAGGCTTCAGTGCACCCCTACCTGGCATGCCAAATGTTGGATTCTGGGTTCCGGCAAACCCGTGAGGTTCGAACTCTGGGGTGCGCACGAAGATCTCTCTCTCCCTAGTTTACTCTCGCAACGATCTCAAGACCTAGCTCGCCGAACCCAAGGAACAAGAGACATGAGAGTTTATACTGGTTCAGGCCACCGTTGTGGTGTAACACCCTACTCCAGTGTTGTGTGGTGGATTGGCTTGTAGGCTGGGGATGAACAAGTACAAGGGATGAACTTGAGCTCTGTGAGCTTGTGTGTGCGAGGATGGTCTGGATCATCCCTCTCTACTAGGGTGGTGGCTAGTCATATTTATAGAGGCCCTGGTCCTCTTCCCAAATGTTAGGCGGGAAGGGATCCCACAACGGCCAATTTTGAAGGGAGACAACTAGTACAAGTTATCCTGACAAAAGATGGTCTTCGCCTGCTAAAGGCTCTGGTGGTGACGTTGTCGTGGGGTCCGTGGTGACCTCCGTCCTGCCATCCTGCTGGTCTTGGTCTCGTTGCACCGATATGGAAACCTTTGCCTGATGCCTGAAGACTCCTCACATGCGCCTGCCTCTCTAGCACCGAAGAGGAAACTAGCACTTTGCGCCTGCTGGTGCCCGCCTGGCTTCGGTCGTCATGGCTCACGTCACCCGAACCTTGCGAGGTGCCCCCCCGCCTTGATATCTCCGCTCCTCGGGAGCCAGCCTAGCGAGGCTTCCCCTAAGGAGGTCTTGGTGTCGTCCGCCTCGCGAGGCTTGGCCCCTCGCGAGGGTCTTGAGTGGTTGCTGCCGAAGGTGGGCCGTACCAGGCCATTGGTGGATCCACGCCCCAGGCCGCAGGCAGGCAAGTCTGGGTACCCTCGTTCCCAGGATGCCAACAAAAACCGTGCTAGAAGTGAGGGCGAGGAAAATATCAGGGAGTTCCTAGTTACGTTGGGTGGTCGAGGGCCGAGCGATGCGCGTTTCTCTCGTACACGTAGGCGTGTGGGTGCGAGGCATTGGGCCCTTACTAAACCCGAGCGATTGCACTACCGGCTACGCGTTACTGAACCCAAGCGATCGATCGATGGCTATTAACTGAACCCGATCGATCGATGGCTATTAACTGAACCCGATCGAGTGATTCCTACACTACTGGTGCTAACTGAAGCCGATTGAACACTGCTACCTCCTTCCCTTGATGAACAGTGAGTGTTGTTGGGGGCTTTGGATGAACAGTTCCCGGTGGGGGGTTGGATGAACAGGACCCCGTGGTAGTAGAGGCCGTTGCCGCTGGATGAACGGTACCCCGATCGATCGAGCCGGTGGAGGGCTGGATGAACAGGAGCCCGTGGAGGGCTGGATGAACAAGACCCCGTGGAGGGCTGGTTGAACAGTACCCGGTGGAGGGCTGGATGAACAATAGCCCGTGGAGGGGTGGTTGAACAGGACCCCGTGGAGAGGGCTGGTTGAACAGTAGCTGGTGGAGGAGCGCGCGGTGGAGGCTAGATGAATAGGGGCCCGTGGATGAAGAGTCGCAGGTGGAGGCTGGAGGAGGTCGACGGTGGATGAACAAGAGCCCATGGAGGCAGTCGACGGTGGATGAATAGTAGCCCCTGCAGGTATTCGATGGTGGAGATGAATAGTATCCCGTTGAGTCCCATTTTGCGGTATGCCACACCCCTCCCGATGAACAGGACCCTTGTTTCAACCGTAGCGCTCCAACACAAGTCCGTTTCCTCCGTTTTGCGGTACGCCACACCCCTCATGGTTAACAGGACCCCGTTTCGACCGTAGGAGGTCTGTTTCCTCTATTTTGTGGTACGCCAGACCCCTCCCGATGAACAGGATCCGGTTTTGACCATGGCCGATCGAACACAAGGTCGTTTCCTCCGTTCTGCGATACGCCAGGCCTTGTTTCCATCGGCTGTTCCGTCCAAGCCGGTTGGCTCCCGATGAACACGATGACGCATTGCATTCTGACCCAGGCAGTTGCCACCCCATGATCACGATGACGGCGCAGCTTCTCCGTTGGGACCCAGTCATGTACACGAGCCCAGGCCGTA
The DNA here is from genome assembly GCF_003073215.2 of Triticum urartu. Lineage (NCBI taxonomy): Eukaryota > Viridiplantae > Streptophyta > Magnoliopsida > Poales > Poaceae > Triticum > Triticum urartu. Next base: position 259,055,280 of record NC_053026.1, on the reverse strand, counting down.
CGTATGCGCAAGTAGGCGTTCGAGACCCCGCCCGTATGTATGTGGTCGTATTTACATTCTTGCACCCTGGCCGATGTACATACATGTACATGCTACGTGTGCGCCTCTACTACGACACGTGCGCGCCTCTACTACGACACGTGCCCTTCCTTACATGGCCACGGTTCATCGCTGCAGCCTGCAGACAGACCGATCGTATGTACATACACGTTCACGACCAGAATGCCAACGCTACGTACGCTTCGACCGGGTGGGTCCCGACTGTCAGGCACTTCCTTGCATGCGAAGATGTAGCTGGTGGGTCCCAACAGTCAGGGGGAAACGTTATTTTGTGAAATACAGTGGACCGTCTGGTGGATCCCTGCTGTCAGGTGGAGGAATCATTATTTTCCATGTAATAAGGAGGCACTTCCTTGCTGTGGCTGTGGACCCAGCTGCCAGCCTCTCCATGTACAGTAATCTTTCGATGGAAGTCGTTCCTTGACCACGTTGACGATGCTGCGCCGAGAGCACCAGGGCGGTGGACGATGGCGAGGCCTAGGAAGGGGACGACGTGGAGCCGGGGAAACGCGGCAGTGGATGCCCACGCGGAGAGGAGTACGAGGGTTCATTGGTTTGACTTTGGTGTGAGGCTGCCGTCGCTACAGAGTAACAGGGGGTGTGGGTGAGTGGAGGGATGGCCTGGCCAGCGGTGGGAGTAGTAGGGGCGGTGAGGCCTCCGCGGCAGCACAACCGGCCACAGGAGGCAGGAGCAGGCGACACGACTGGCGCTGCTTTGGGCGGCTGGAGCGAGAAGACCAGAGGTTGAAGAAGCACTGCAGCCATTGGATGGACATCGTACGGTCACTGGAGCTAGAATCATTCATATTGACTAAGTTGACAAAGCCCTCCGTCTCCGTCAACTTAGTAGGCCCACAAGTTAGCCTCCCACTATGCTGGGTCCCAGCTAGAAGGTGGAGTATTCATTTTTTTGTGCGTAATAAGGAGATACTTCCTTGCATGCGAAGATATAGCTGGTGGGTCTGACCTGTCAGTGGGAGGAACGTTTTTTCGTGAAATATAGAGGCCCTTCCGGTGAGTCCCAGATGTGAGGTGGAGGAATCATTATTTTACACGTAATAAGGAGGCATTTCCTTGTGTGCGGCCATGGACCCAGCTGTTAGCCTCTCCACGTGTAGTCCACGTCTGATGGATGTTGTTCGTTGACCATGTTGACCCGACCGCGCCGAGAGCACCAGGTCAGTGGACGACGGCGAGGCCTAGGAAGGGGACGACGAGGAACCGGGGAAGACACAACAGTGGATGCCCACGTGGAGAGGAGTACGAGAGTTCACCGGTTCGGTTGCGGTGTGCGGCTGTCGTCGTCGCAGAATAACATGAGGTGTGGGTGAGTAGAGGGATGGCCTGGCCGGCTGTGGGAGTAGTAGGGGGCAGTTGATACGTCTCCAATGTATCTATAATTTTTGATTGCTCCATGCTATTATATTATCTATTTTGGATGTTAATGGGCTTATTTTTACACTTTTATATTATTTTTGGGACTAACCTATTAACCTATTAACCAAATTGTAGTTTTTTTTGCCTATTTTAGAGTTTCGCCGAAAAGGAATATCAAACGGAGTCCAAACGGAATGAACCTTCGGGAGCGTTATTTTTGGAACAAACGTGATCCAGGAGACTTGGAGTGGACGTCAAGAAACAATCGAGGATGCCACGAGGCAGGGGGCGCGCCCACCCCCCTGGGCGCGCCCTCCACCCTCGTGGGCCCCTCATTGCTCCACCTTCCTACTTCTTCCTCCTATATATATCCTTATACCCCACAAACATCCAGGAGCACCACGAAACCCTATTTCCACCGCCGCAACCTTCTGTAACCAAGAGATCCCATCTTGGGGCCTTTTCCCGAGCTCCTTCGGAGGGTGCATTGATCACGGAGGGTCTCTACATCAACTCCATGGCCCCTCCGCTGATGTGTGAGTAGTTTACTTCAGACCTTCGGGTCCATAGCTAGTAGCTAGATGGCTTCTTCTCTCTATCTCTCTCTTTGGATCTCAATACAAAGTTCTCCTCGATTCCCTTGGAGATCTATTTGATCTAATCTTCTTTTGCGGTGTGTTTGTCGAGATCCGATGAATTGTGGGTTTATGATCAAGTCTATCTATGAACAATATTTGAATCTTCTCTGAATTCTTTTATGTATGATTGGTTTATCTTTGCAAGTCTCTACGAATTATTAGTTTGGTTTGGCCTAGTAGATTGATCTTTCTTGCTATGGGAGAAGTGCTTAGCTTTGGGTTCAATCTTGCGGTTGTCGATCCCAGTCATAGAAAGGGAAACGACACATATTGTATTGTTGCCATAGAGGATAAAAAGATGGGGTTTATATCATATTGCATGAGTTTATCCCTCTACATCATGTCATCTTGCTTAACGCGTTACTCTGTTCTTATGAACTTAATACTCTAGATGCATGCTGGATAGCGGTCGATGTGTGGAGTAATAGTAGTAGATGCAGAATCGTTTTGGTCTACTTGTCACGGACGTGATGCCTATTTACATGATTATGCCTAGATATTCTCATAATTATTCGCTTTTCTATCAATTGCTCGATAGTAATTTGTTCACCCACCGTAATACTTATGTTGTCTTGGGAGAAGCCACTACTGAAACCTATGGCCCTCAGGTCTATGCTCCATCATATAAGTTTCCCATCTACTTTATTTTGCAATCTTTACTTTCAATCTATATCATAAAAATACCAAAAATATTTATCTTATTATTATCATATCTATCAGATCTCACTCTTGCAAGTGGCCGTGAAGGGATTGACAACCGCTTTATCGCGTTGGTTGCGAGGTTCTTATTTGTGTGTGTAGGTAGGAGGTGACTTGCGCGTGGTCTCCTACTGGATTGATACCTTGGTTCTCAAAAACCGAGGGAGATACTTATGCTGCTCTACTGCATCACCCTTTCCTCTTCAAGGGAAAACCAACGCAGTGCTCAAGAGGTAGCAGTGGTGAGGCCTCCGCGGTAGCACAGCCGGCCACGGGAGGTAGGAGCAGGTGGCACGACCGGTGCTGCTTTGGGTGGCTGGAGCAAGAAGACTAGAGGATGAAGAAGCACGACGACCGTTGGATGGATATCGTACGGTCACTGCAGCTAGAATCATTTATAATGACTAAGTTGACAAAGCCCTTGGTACGCGTCAACTTAGTAGGCCCACAGGTCAGCCTCCGAAATGGTGTGCCCCAGATGTCAGGGGGAGGAATCATTTTTTGGGTGGATGAAGCTAGAATATCCGAGATTGAAAAAGAAGCACGACATCTGTTGGATGGACATCCAACAGCCACTGCTGCTAGAACCGTGTGTTGACTATAAGTTGAAAAAGCCTTGCATACATGTCAACCTACTTTTTTAGGGGGCGCGTCAACTTAGTAGGCCCACAAGTGTGTGGCAGAGAACTTATAGCCCATTTGCGATTTGTAAGAATGTACAGCCCAGAATTCCAATAGAATTTACTACGGCCCATTTATAGTTTGTTAAAAGTACAACCCGTTTTCTAGCAAGGACAACAAATAAGAATTTCAACCAATCGTTCAAAACAGAATTCAAAAAAAATTCCCACATTTTGATGGGATCTGAAATATTTTTATCACGAAATTTCTAGTCAGATTAAATACAACTTCAATATAAATTTGTATTATGTAAAAATCCAACGAAACATTGCACGTGCAATAACTAATGAAATTAAAATTTTCAAAATCCAAAAATAATATTTTATAAACTAATTACGTGTTTGGTGCATTATTTTATGAAAGTGCGTTATATCGACTAGAGGGGGGGGGGGTGAATAGGCGATTTTATGAAAGTCTTCAAAACGTGAAAGTTATGAAGGCAAATGATAGAAATAAACCTATTACCATGCAGTGGAAGGTAGACTACACTAGACAATCCATAGTCAAGTATTCAATGAAGTGAAAGCACAATGACTTAATAGCAGCAATGTAGTAAGGATCAGGTAGGAAGATATTATGAAGCCATACAGAGCATGCAGTCACTCAGTGAAGACAAAAGATAGTGCGAACATACAATGACTTCACAAGGAGTAACAGTAAGTAAAGGGAAGGGAAGATGAAACCAGTGACTCATTGAAGGCAATGATTTGTTGGACCAGTTCCAGTTGCTGTGACAATTGTACGTCTGGTAGGGGTAGCTAGGTATTTAAACCTTAGGACACACAGTCCCGGACACCCAGTCCTGAACACGCAGCTCAGGACACCCAGTCCTCACCGTATTCCCCTTGAGCTAAGGTCACACAGACCTCGCCCAATCACTCTAGTAAGTCTTCAAGGTAGACCCCCAAACCTTCACAGACTTCGTTCACCGGCAATCCACAATGTCTCTTGGATGCTCAGAACGCAACGCCTAACCGACTGGAGGATGCACAGTCCTCAAGTGTAATAAGTCTTCAGATCACACAAACAAGAAGACTTAAGTGATGCCCAATTCTCTCCGGCTCTGGGTGGTTAGGGCTTTATCCTCGCAAGGAATTCTCTCTCAAAGGCTTCGAGGTGGGTTGCTCTCAAACGACAAAAGCTGTATTCTCAATCTGAGCAGCCAACCGTTTATGGTTGTGGGGGGTGGGTCACTAAGCCACTTGGCAACCCGACCTGATTTGTCTGAAATGACCCTGGGTCACTAAGGAACTGACACGTGTTCCAACAGTCAGATTTCAAACTCACACGGCAACTTTACTTGGGCTACAAGCAAAGCTGACTTGTCCGACTCTGGACAAGATTCGCTCTCATAGTCTTCGCTCGAAGACATAGGTGTTTTTGGTTAGGCATCACTTCAGTCATTCTGACTGGTTCTCTTGGACCCGACTTAACAGTACGGTGGTTCCTATGACTCAACACAAAAGAAAAAGAACTACGAAAGATCTAAGTCTTCGAGCTCCATAGGCTTCATGTGGTGTCTTCTCTTGTCATAGTCTTCAATGTGAATATCTTCATATACCACCTTTGACTTCAATGTCTTCATACATTTTTAGGGGTCATCTCTGGTAGGAAAACCGAATCAATGAGGGACTTCTACCTGTGTTATCCTGCAATTCTCACAAACACATTAGTCCCTCAACTAGGTTTGTCATCAATACTCTAAAACCAACTAGGGGTGGCACTAGATGCACTTACAATCTCCCCCTTTTTGGTGATTGATGAAAAATTAGTTGACGTTTTCAACGGGGAATATAATCTATGAAATTGTAAAGGATAATGAATTGTCTTCATAAGTTGCAAGGGCTCCCCCTGAAGATGTGCATATAGGTAATTTGCTTTTGGAATGCAAATGCACATGGCAGGTTGTACTTGTGGAGATCCACTTCAACTTATGATGACAATCCACTATGCATGTGAAAGTATATGAAGATAATGACATGCATAATGGAAAATGGACGTCTGCAGAATGATCTAAGTGTGGAATTTATCGTCGCACATGCGGAATTTATCATCGCAAAACAAAGTGGCAGATAAGTAGCAGACGACCATCGAGTTTAAGTGTTACAACTCAAAGAACCAAATGTAGCAAAACGAGAGTTGTAAGCACGAAGCAAAATATAAAGCACCCGCCCATATGGACCCGCTTGAAGACTATCAACCTCATATGCTTCTCCCGCTTTTGTCAGTAAGGACCAAAAAGGTTTGAAGACATAAAGCATCTACTCGTTCCCATGCGGAGTAGGTGAAGTAGCTGGGTCGTTGGTGGTGTTTGGCGGTACTAAAGAGCTTGGAGCAGAGTTGACGCGTGCTGAAGGAGGTGGTGGTGAAGTAGCATCATCTTCATCCTCGATAAGTCTGGCAATCATTGTTGCAGCAGATGAAGAGACCTCAGAGTCTTCAAAGGATGGAGTTCCTAGCAGCACAACTCTTCGAGGAGGTGTGGAGTCAAACTTGAATCGCTCAATGAAGCCATCCTCTTGGAGATCATCTTCAGAACACATCATCGTTAGCCCTTTCCATGTACGGCGATAGGTTTCATGGGCAACTAAAGCATTCTTGGTGGCAAGATTGCGAATGCGATTAACTTCCACCAAGAGGCTTTTCATCTGACGCTTCAGCCAGTCATGATGCCTATCCCATTTTTGATCAAGAGCCACAAGAAGCTCTCGGTCGTTGAGAACACGAGTGCGCTTCTTGGGTCTTGGAGCAGTTGTACTATCAGTGGCTTTAGTAGACGCAGGGTGTGGTGCACGTGTAGTGCCAGCCAAAGGATACACCCGAGTGACTGCTTCAACTCCTTCAATGTTCTGTGAGAAACTCTGATGCTCTGCATTCCGAAGACTTAGAGGTTCCTTTGCAGGCTCAGGATAGATGGCTTCAGTAGAGATATCCACATCAGGCAGAAAAATCCTATGATTGCGAGCAGATGGCTGATATGAGATATGGGAGTGAAGTTTAATTAGCCGCATTACCCATGGGGCGTAGAACTTCAAGCCAAACAGATCAGAGCCCGAGGCAGCAAGTTGGCGGATGAATAAGTCCTGGGCATTGAAGCATTTTCCATGAATAAGTCCTGATGATGTGATAGATGGTTCGTGGCAGATACTCAAGGTCTTCAATGAAGAACTCTGTTGGATAAGCAGCATCTTGGGGCAATGGCTTCATCATGCTGAGCATCTGACTCATATCAGGTTCCGGCCTCTTAAAGATGCTCTCAATAGCTTCACTCTGCAACTGACAGCCATGCTCATAGAGATCGCCAGGAGTGGGCAAACCAGTGAGCTCAATGATGTCAAATGCATTGGCTTCGTGATGAACATTTCCAGTCATCCACTCGAGGACCCAAGTCTTCGGATCTCTGCTGTACCCGCGGATGTGAAGTGTGGCATAGAATTGGAGCAGCAGCTCTTCATTCCAATGCTCTTGGTCAGTAACGAATGGCAGTAGTCCAACTTCCTTGAAGCAATCCAAAGCTTCTTCCAGACAAGGCAGACCAGCTATGGCTTCAATGTCAAGGCGCTTGTGTGGGAAGATGCGACATTGGTTGTAAAGAATGCATGAGTAATAGCTTCGCTGAGGATAGCTCCAGAACCGATCAGATGATATCCTTTCCCTTGAGTAGGGGTTCCTGGAGCTATCGAAGAATGTGTTGTCTGCCTTGAAGCCATTGATATTGAAGGAGCCAGGTGCTGATGCAGGACCTGGGAACCTTGGCAATCTTGGGATTGGCTTCTGTACCTGAGGCCTGTGCTCAACATGATAGTCGAACTGTGGACCGGCAGCAGACTCAGGAGTAGAAGTGACGGGATTAGTGGCTTTGCTGTCTTCTTTTTCCGTTGGGGAGGGCTCCACATTAGCTTCATTGGTGGTTGTGGCAGCCGCAAGATTTTCAAGCACGTTCTCCTTGAGAACTGCTTCTTGGTGGGACAGTGGAGTGGCAACTTGTGGGACTTCATCTTCCACGGCTGATGCAGCCGGATTGTCTTCAGCAGAGACTTGAGGCCTTGGACTTTTGTGAAGCCTGCGCAACGCGGGCGATGCCTGTGGAGTTGGAGTGGGTTGGGCCTCATAGTCTTCTTCCTGTTGTGGGCGATCTGCCCATGAAGCATCCTGTGCAATTGGCGTTAGTGGACGACCAATGCTGATGAGTTCACTGTTCTGAGGAAGGACTGCACAATCTTCTACAATGTCATGTTGACCAATGTCTTCAGCAGCGATGGGATCAGCTGCTGGAAAGTCTTCAGCTTCATGAGCCTCTGTGGAAGCAGGCTCATGGATAGTCAGTTGGCGTTCATGGCGTTCAACTTCAGGATAGACCATAGAAATGGGTTCAACTATCAAGGGCTCTGTGGGAGCTGCCCGATCTTTCTTGGTCTTCCTCTTCTTCTTGGAGGGGGCAGTTGGAGAGGCTTCAGAATGTTTCCTCTTTCTGGCTTCAGCCTCAGCAGTCCTTGTCTTCTTGAGCTCTGAAGCTGTTGACCGGCTTTTTGGCTTTGGGCCAGTCATTTTAGTTGTGAAGACAATAGGAACTGCTTCCTGCCTTGGTGCGTCAGGTTCAGCCGTAGCAGGCTTCTTCTTCTTCTTTGCGGACATCCTGGGGTCGATGCCAGGACGCCCAAGGGCCTTGCGCTTCTCAGCCTCATTGTAGGCTTGCACACATCTGTCAGCCAGAGTCTTCATGCGCTCACGCGAACCCTGAGCTTCTGCATGTTTCTTTACAAAGGCTTCCTTGAGCTCGTGCATCATACTCTTGAAGTTCTTCACTTCCTGCACGCTGAGCTTGGCCATATGCTTCTTGAACTGAGCCTTTTCATAGTCAATCTTTTGCTTCAGTTCAACAATGCACTGGGCAATAGCGAGTTCTGAAGCAATGGCGCCTTGGAAGGCGACACTGAGGCCAATTGGTAGCTGCAGATCTTCAAAGCTGATGTTTGGCGTGTCAAACCACTCGTCAATGAAGTTGTGGATGATGGTCACATCAAAGAGAGGCAGATCATTGAAGATTTCTGCTTCTTCTTTGCTCTTGATGAGTTGCTCAAGAGCGTCATCTGCTAGATCTTCATCACTTGACAGATCAATGCCGTCATTGCGCAGAATGGCAGCAGCAGTTAGCTCTTGTCCGGTGTGAGGCAGAGGCATCTTGACTTTCTGGGGCTTGGAGACGCGAGATAAGTCTTCGGACTGCACACTGTCTTCAGGAGGTGCACTTGCCAGTGGCTTCGCCCTTGAGATTTTTGGTGAGGGGGCAGGCTTTGAAGTTTTAGGCTTCTTCATCTTCTTTGTCTTCGGCGCTGCAGGAGCTTCTTCTGATTCAGAGTTAGCTGCAGGCTCATTCACTGCAGTCCCTTGAACTAAGATGCGGGTGATGAGGCCTTCAAGGTTGGAGAAAGGACTGATGACATTGGGTTCTGCATCTCGTGTGCCATCTGCCCTTGGTGCTGAGGGACCAGGGTTGAAGTCTAACCCCAAAGTCTTCTTGTTCTGCTTCGCTGAGTTCTGGGCAAACTGGAAGTTGCGCTTGAACAGATTGTCGTCACGACACCATAGTAGTGACGATGGGTGTGCATCAGCTGGCTGTGGCCCACGGACCATGCAGGGATAGAAGCCTTGAGCAATGGCTTCATCTCTGGACCTGGGTAGAAGATTCTTGTATTGGATGTCTCCCCACGGTCTCTTGATGGCATTTTTCTCAGCATATTCTTGGGTAATCGATATTTGAACCATTTTTTTGCCCAATATCTTCGAATCCATTGGATTCGGGTCTTGCGCTGATTGTAATCCTCTTCAGGATCTGTCTTGTACAGTTCTGAGAGTTCATCTGGCAGATCTCTGGATGTTTCTCCATGACGCTTTCTGCCGCCCTTCCTTGCTGCTTTCTCTGAAGCCATAAACTTTAACTTGAAAGGCTTCAACACGTTCAAAGGCTTCAAAGGTTTTCGCTTGCTGGACCAAAAGGAACTGGCTTCAGGAGAATTAATGTGATGCTGTAAGAATTCTGCAAATGAATGCAGACTATGAGAACCAAAGGATTCTCCCAGGGACATGTACCTGTGACAGCATTAAGGTGCGAGGGAAGGGGAAGAGGTCATATGCATTCTCAGAAGATTTTGAAGATAAATAAGTTTAGAAGACATTGACGTCATTTTGCGAAGACATTCACTCATAGATAAGGAGTTGGTTCCAGATTTGTACGAATCCACAGATCCGTACAAGTGAGGAATCTAACTACTTTGTGAAGCATAAGTGAATATACTAGGCATGTTATGAGATGCAGTATGAGAGAGATCTAACTTGTGTGAATAGAAACTGCTTGTGGTAGAAAGTGACAAATCCATAGGATCAGCGCTGCTGTAAAAAGGAAGTTTTATTTACCACACTAAGAACTGCTAGACGAAGTGGAAGATGAGGCCGAGCAGTTCGATCTTCCGTGCCCTAACTTGGCGACGGATGACACCTACGGCGACGGCGGAGAGGACGATGTCCGCGGTCGCCGTGAAGACAGCGTCGGAGAGGTTGCGGCAATGAAGCGCTTCGTCGCCGGCGTCGTCGAGGGCTAGCGGTGGCGCTAGGGTTTGTGCGTGAGTGGAAGAAGAGATAATGACCGCCGTGAAGTGTGTATTTATAGGTACATGGGCGGCACTGCGCAATTACACAGGTGCCCCTGGCGATTCGCATCTGAGGAACACATGGCCATTATGCGGAATTTTGGGGTTTGTTCCACGTCCCACGCACGCCTTGATTGTCGGGTAGTCATTCCTACTTCTCCGGGTTTCATGTGGAGGAATGAGCATTGAAAACGGACTTAATGGTTATCTCTGTATCTTCTGCTGACAAGGACGTAGAGAAGACATTCGATAGTTTCAATAGAATGCATATGATTTGGAGAGATAGAATTTGAGATAGAAAGCATAGAGAGGTTAGGGTCCGATCACATTCACTTAGTTCAAAAGATTCAACAATGAAGACATAGCTATAAGTGAATGCTGTAGAGGACAGAACACTAATATATATATATATAATTGACATAGTGAAGATAATCATGAAGATATGTTGAGATCGAAGCCAAACCAAATGTGAAGACATTGCAAGGTAACGCCATGAGTGAAACACTTCAAAATAGAACATTTGGTGGTGGCGTTACCCACCGTATAGGAAGTATTAGACCCAGACACGGTGCACAATTATCGTGGCGCTCCGAAGTCAAATTCCACATTAATGTATTCACACTTAGAATGTATGTCTTCATTGATTGAAGATATACTTTACTTCGTGTGTTGCACATCTAAGTCATCAATATGCATAAGGGTTAGGATGTGTGCCTGATCACAGGACATTTGAGGATTCCAGGATATTTAGCTCACACCGTAACTTGCAAAATCTCTTCTCATCCAAGGGCTTGGTGAAGATATCTGCCAATTGCTCTTCAGTGTTGACGTGTATGATATCAATATCTTCCTTCACAACATGATCTCTGAGAAAGTGATGACGAATTTCAATGTGCTTTGTCTTCGAGTGCTGAACTGGGTTGTTGGCGATCTTGATGGCGCTTTCGTTGTCGCAGTAAAGTGGCACTTGCTTCAGATGAATGCCATAGTCCTTGAGTGTTTGCTTCATCCACAGAAGTTGAGCGCAGCAAGATCCCGCAGCAATTAATTCAGATTCAGCAGTGGAGAGAGATACATAGTCTGCTTCTTTGAAGACCAACATACAAGTGATCGTCCCAGAAAGTGACATGTGCCTGATGTAGACTTGCGATCAACTTTGTCACCAGCATAATCAGCATCCGAGAATCCAACCAGATCAAACTCTGAGCCCTTTGGATACCATAATCCTAGAGTTGGGGTGTGAGCCAAATATTGAAGAATTCGCTTCACAGCTAAGTGACACGACTCCTTTGGTGCCGCTTGAAATCGAGCACACATGCAAACACTAAATATAATATCTGGCCTAAATGCACATAGATAAAGTAAAGAACCAATCATGAAGCGGTATACCTTTTGATCGAACTCTTTACCATTGTCGTCGGGACCCAGATGATGTTTGGCTGGCATTGGTGTTGTGAAGCCTTTGCAGTCTTGCATACCGAACTTTTTCAGGCAATCTTTGAGATACTTCTCTTGAGATATGAAGATGCCGTTGCGTTGTTGTCGTATTTGAAGACCGAGGAAGAACTTCAGCTCTCCCATCATGGACATCTGATATTGCTCTTGCATCATATATCCAAACTCTTCACTGTACTTCTGATTGGTGCAGCCGAAGATAATGTCATCCACATATATTTGGCACACAAACAGTTCACCATCATATGTCTTCGTGAAGAGAGTGGGGTCTAGGGAACCAGGTATGAAGCCTTTGCTCTTCAGGAAGTATTTGAGTGTGTCATACCAGGCCCGAGGGGCTTGTTTGAGGCCATACAGTGCCTTGTTGAGCTTGTATACCATGTCAGGATGTTTTGGATCTTCAAAGCCAGACGGTTGTGCAACATACACTTCTTCTTCAACCTTGCCATTGGGAAAAGCACTCTTCACATCCATTTGATATACAAGTATGTTGTGATGATTTGCATAGGCCAGCAGTATGTGTATGGCTTCAAGTCTAGCCACAGGAGCAAATGTTTCATCGAAGTCAATGCCTTCCACTTGAGTATATCCTTGAGCAACGAGGCGAGCTTTGTTTCTGACAACTTGACCATGCTCATCTTGCTTGTTGTGGTATATCCATTTGGTGCCTATTATATTGTGCTTCCGTGGATCAGGACGCTTAACTAGTTCCCATACATTATTCAGCTCAAACTGTTGAAGCTCTTCTTGCATAGCTTGAATCCATTAAGGTTCCATGAAGGCTTCTTCAACTTTCTTGGGTTCTGTTATTGAGACGAATGCGAAGTGCCCACAGAAATTTGCTAGCTGAGTTGCCCTTGAACGAGTGAGTGGACCGGGTGCATTGATGCTATCAATTATTCTTTCAATCTGCACTTCATTGGCAACGCGAGGATGTACAGGGCGAAGACTTTGCTCTTGCTGATCATTGTCGTTGTTAGAAGGAATGTCTTCAGGCTGAGCATTGTCTTCATGTTGATCAGGTGCTAAGATGACAAGTTCTTCTTTAGGATGAGCTTCAGAAGGTATAATTTCTCCAGTTCCCATTAGCTTGATTGATTCACTGGATGGAACTTCATCTAGCACATTTGGTAGTTGCTTTCTTTGTGAACCATTGGTCTCATCGAACCGCACATCCACTGTTTCAACCACTTTGTAATGAAAGAGATTGAAGACTCTGTAGGAGTGCGAATCCTTTCCATATCCAAGCATAAAACCCTCATGTGCTTTTGGTGCAAACTTTGAGGTGTGATGTGGGTCCTTGATCCAGCACCTTGCACCAAATACTCTGAAGTAACTGACATTTGGCTTCTTGCCAGTAAGGAGCTCATAAGATGTCTTGTTCAGAAGCTTGTGAAGATAAACACGATTGATTGTATGGCATGCAGTATCAATGGCTTCAAGACAGAATTTTCTTGGGGTCATGTATTCATCTAGCATCGTTCTGGCCATCTCAATGAGTGTTCTGTTCTTGCGTTCGACGACGCCATTCTGCTGTGGCATGTACGGGGCTGAGAATTCATGTGTGATGCCCAAGGTATCAAGATATGTATCAAGGCCAGTGTTCTTGAATTCAGTGCCATTGTCACTTCTGATGTGCTTTATCTTGGCGCCATAATTGTTCATAGCTCGATTGGCGAAGTGTCTGAAGACATCCTGCACTTCAGTCTTGTAAAGGATTATGTGCACCCAAGTGTATCTAGAGTAATCATCAACAATAACGAAGCCATAGAGGCATGCATTAGTAGTAAGAGTTGAGTAATGAGTGGGACTGAAAAGATCCATGTGAAGCAGTTCGAAGGGTCGAGTAGTGGTCATGATTGTCTTCGAAGGATGTTTGGCCCTCGTTATCTTCCCTGCTTCACAGGCACCGCATAAGTGGTCTTTCTTGAACTTGACGCCCTCGATGCCTATGACATGCTTCTTCTTCGCAAGGGTGTGGAGGTTCCTCATGCCAGCATGCCCAAGCCTCCGATGCCAGAGCCAGCATTCTGAAGCTTTTTCTAGAAGACATACGGCAAGCTGTGGTCCTGCTGAGAAATCTACCACGTACAAATCATCTTTTCGATACCCTTCAAACACTAGAGACTTGTCAGATTCCATTAGTACAAGGCAACGATATTTTCCAAATATTACGATCATGTTCAAATCGCAAAGCATTGAGACAGACATTAAGTTGAAGCCATGGGATTCAACAAGCATGACTTTGTCCATGTGTTGATCCCTTGAGATTGCAACTATACCTAGACCCAATACCTTACTTTTACCAGTGTCAGCAAATGTGATGTGGCTCTTGTCGGATGGACATAAGGTTGAGTCCATAAGAAGACTTCTTTTGCCAGTCATGTGATTTGTACACCCACTATCAATAATCCATTCTGAAGACGCTGGTGTCGTACCCTACAATGCAGTTAGGGGGATAGGCTTCACCAAGAGCATTGTGAAGCAAAAACATTTGACGAACCAGTGGGTTACGAAAGATTAGATCCAGATTAGGACTAATAGGGAGAGTAGCAAGCGATTCAGGAACGAAGTACATAGTAAGACCATTCGGGCATTTGATCTTGCGCCCTACAAGATGTTTAAGGTCCCCAGCAATGGCGTCAGACGATTTTGGTTTTCTGCTGGAGACCTTTCCCTGCAAAAGAGAGTTAAGCTTTCTTAGCCACCCACATCTTCAAGGGTGGCTGAGAAGCAATGAGTCTAAGTGCAGCATCTGAGAATTTTGGCTTTGGAGCCCTAGCAAGTAGTCTTGCAGGCGGACAATAGTACTCATAAGAATAAGCAGAATAGTTCTTGGTCTTATGAACATGGCGGTTTGATGAACCTCTCTCATATTTCATATGCCTGAGTATGGTTTCTCTGCAAAACATTTGCGTTAGTGCAACTCAGGTGAGTCCTCTGTCTATATGAAGCCTTTGGACCGTATGAAGCCTTTGGTTTGAGGTTTGTCTTCTTCACGTGAGGTGTCATGATGACATTCATAGGAAGATTCTCCAGACACCTTTTCGGAACCCAGATCTTCTTCATAGGCGGTCCATTCCTGCAGTTAGTACCAATGTACCTGGCAAACACTTCACCATTCTGATTCTTAAACAGTATATAGTTTGCATCAAAGGATTCATCAATGATAATGGGGTTAGCACAGGTGAAGCCAGATAGATTGGATGGGTCTGCTGAAGATTCCTTTGCAGCAACCCACATGGTTTTGGGGTACTGCTCAGGTTTCCAGTAAGAGCCATCAGCATTCATTTTCCTTACGAACCCAACACCCTCTTTCCTCGGGTTTCGGTTCAGAATCTGATTTTTGAGGACATCACATAGTGTCTGATGCCCTTTAAGACTTTTGTACATCCCTGTTTCAAGCAATGTCTTCAACCTAGCATTCTCATCAGCAATAGCAGTGGTATCCTCAGCAGAGGGGTTAGTTACCACATCAACAGTTGAAGATATTGCAACAGTAGTAGCAGTAGAACATTCAGCAACAGAAGTAGCATTATCACGCTCAATGCATTTAAGACATGGTGGTTCAAATCCTTCCTGAGCGGGACTGATTTGTTTGGAGTGAAGTGACTCGTTTTCCTTTTGAAGATCTTCATGAACCGCTCTCAATTTCTCAAGATCTTGCTTCATTTGAAGATAATCATAGGAAAGCTTTTCATGAGTTGTTGAGAGAGTTTCATGATGACTTTCAAGTTCCTGATACTTAACGTGAAGATTTTTTATGTCTTCAATTAAGGATTCAGATCAAGTCATTTCAGCACCTAACAGATCATCGCTTCTGTCTAACAGTTTTTGAATATGTTCCATAGCTTTCTGCTGTTCAGTTGCAATTTTAGCAAGTGTTTTGTAGCTGGGTTTTGAATCACAATCAGAGTCATCGTCACTAGATGTTTGATAGTGATTAGTGCGTGTGTTTACCTTGGCACCGCGTGCCATGAAGCAGTAGGTAGAAGCGGAGTAGTCCTTGTCATTTGCATCGGTGTCGGTGACGAGGTCATTGTCTTCAGTATTGAAGATGGACTTGGCAACGTATGCTGTAGCCAGACTTGCGATGCCTGAATCGGACTCCTCCTCAGACTCCACCTCCGCCTCCCCAGAAGCGGACTCCTCCTCTGAATCCATTTCCTTGCCAACAAACGCACGTGCCTTGCCAGATGAGCTCTTCTTGTGTGATGAAGACTTTGAGGAAGACTTGGACGAAGACTTTGAGTATTTCTTCTTCTTCTTGTCGTCAGAGTCATATTCCTTGCTCTTCTTCTTCTTTTTGTTCTCATTGTCCCACTGTGGACACTCAGAGATGAAGTGGCCAGGTTTCTTGCACTTGTGACATGTTTTCTTCTTGTAGTTGTGAGCAGAAGCTTCATCATTCCTTGAGCTTGATCGGGAAGACTTTCTGAAGCCTTTCTTCTTGGTGAATTTTTGAAATTCTTCACAAGCATAGCAAGTTCCCTTCCAATGTCTTCAGGATCATCAGAACTGCTGTCAGATTCTTCTTCAGATGAGGAAACAACTTTTGCCTTCAAGGCACGAGTTCGCCCATAGTTTGGACCGTAGATATCTCTTTTCTCAGAAAGCTGAAACTCATGTGTGTTGAGCCTCTCAAGTATGTCAAATGGATCGAGTGTCTTGAAATTAGGACGTTCTTGAATCATCAGGGCTAGGATGTCAAACGAACTATCAAGTGATCTCAGTAGTGTCTTGACGACTTCATGTTTGGTGATCTCAGTAGCGCCGAGGGCTTGAAGCTCATTTGTGATGTCAGTGAGTCGGTCAAAAGTGTGCTGGACATTCTCATTGTCATTTCGCTTGAAGCGGTTGAAGAGGTTGCGAAGGAAATTGATTCTCTGATCTCTCTGGGTTGAGATGCCTTCATTGACCTTGGAGAGCCAGTCCCAGACCAGCTTAGATGTCTTCAAAGCACTCACACGGCCATATTGTCCTTTGGTCAGGTGACCACAGATGATATTCTTGGCAGTAGAATCCAGTTGAACAAGTTTCTTGACGTCAGCAGCAGTGACACCTTCTCCAGCCTTGGGAACACCGTTCTCGATGACATACCATAGGTCGACGTCAATGGCTTCAAGATGCATGCGCATCTTATTCTTCTAGTAGGGATATTCAGTTCCATCGAAGACGGGGCATGCAGGGGAGACTTTAATTATCCCTGTAGTCGACATAGCTAAAACTCCAGGTGGTTAAACCGAATCACACATAACAAGGGAGCACCTCGCTCTGATACCAATTGAAAGTGCGTTATATCGACTAGAGGGGGGGTGAATAGGCGATTTTATGAAAGTCTTCAAAACATGGAAGTTATGAAGACAAACGATAGAAATAAACCTATTACCATGCAGCGGAAGGTAGACTACACTAGACAAGCCATAGTCAAGTATTCAATGAAGTGAAAGCACAATGACTTAATAGCAGCAATGTAGTAAGGATCAGGTAGGAAGATATTATGAAGCCATACAGAGCATGCAGTCACTCAGTGAAGACAAAAGATAGTTCGAACATATAATGACTTCACAAGGAGCAACAATAAGTAAAGGGAAGGGAAGATGAAACCAGTGAATCGTTGAAGATAATGATTTGTTGGACCAGTTCCAGTTGCTGTGACAACTGTACGTCTGGTTGGGGCGGCTAGGTATTTAAACCTTAGGACACACAGTCCCGGACACCCAGTCCTGAACATGCAGCTCAGGACACCCAGTCCTCACCGTATTCCCCTTGAGCTAAGGTCACACAGACCTCTCCCAATCACTCTGGTAAGTCTTCAAGGTAGACTCCCAAACTTTCACAGACTTCATTCACCGGCAATCCACAATGTCTCTTGGATGCTCAGAACGCAACGCCTAACCGACTGGAGGATGCACAGTCCTCAAGTGTAATAAGTCTTCAGATCACACAAACAAGAAGACTTAAGTGATGCCCAATTCTCTCCGGCTCTGGGTGGTTAGGGCTTTATCCTCGCAAGGAATTCTCTCTCAAAGGCTTCAAGGTGGGTTGCTCTCAAACGACAAAAGCCGTATTCTCAATCTGAGCAGCCAACCGTTTATGGTTGTGGGGGGTGGGCTATTTATATCCACTTGGCAACCCGACCTGATTTGTCCGAAATGACCCTGGGTCACTAAGGAACTGACACGTGTTCCAACGGTCAGATTTCAAAATCACACGGCAACTTTACTTGGGCTACAAGCAAAGCTGACTTGTCTGTCTCTGGACAAGATTCGCTCTCATAGTCTTCACTCGAAGACATAGGTGTTTTTGGTTAGGCATCACTTCAATCATTCTGACTGGTTCTCTTGGACCCCACTTAACAGTACGGTGGTTCCTATGACTCAACACAAAAGAAAAAGAACTACAAAAGATCTGAGTCTTCGAGCTCCATAGGCTTCATGCGATGTCTTCTCTTGTCATAGTCTTCAATGTGAATATCTTCATATACCACCTTTGACATCAATGTCTTCATACATTTTAGGGGTCATCTCTGGTTGGAAAACCGAATCAATGAGGGACTTCTACCTGTGTTATCCTGCAATTCTCACAAACACATTAGTCCCTCAACTAGGTTTGTCATCAATACTCCAAAACCAACTAGGGGTGGCACTAGATGCACTTACGACATCCCAGTTAATATTTTTTAAAGCCCATTTTCCTGTTAAGCCTAATGCATCCCTCCTAGGAAAGATTTGTAGCCCAGCGGGGCGAAGAATAACAAGTTAACCTTGCCTGGGTATTCCTCAAAAAAAGTGTAGCTGGGCCAGCCATTTTGAGCTTGAAAAATTAATATCTGGGCTGGATATCTGGCCTGGGCTAGACGGGCCACAGCCCGCTGTCACAGCCCTATAATTGCTTGTAACTAATTGCATGAAAGAATTCATGTCATCATGTTTAAACTCAAGAAATTTGAATTGGGGATTGATAAACCCTAGCACCAAATGAATTCAAATAGGTTCAAATAAAATCTTTTTCAATGAACCCAAAATGCTCTAAGAAAAGTTCATGATTTCTAGTTAAGGTGCAAACCTCTGCCAAAAATGATGAATATATTTTTAGGTCATTTTTGGATTCTTGAATTAACACAAAAGTATTTGAGTTGGAGCTATTTAAATGCTATATATTTTTTAAATGGTCAAAATATTCTGAAGTTATTTGTGGAGCTCTGGAATAGTTCGTCTAACATCCACAATAATTTTCAGAATTTATTAAAATGATTTAGTGCCTAAACTAAATCAAAACAAACAGAACAAAATAGAAAACAAAACATAATTATAAAAGAGAGAGACAAGAACCTACCTGGGCCAACTTACCTGGCCCCACTGTTCGGCCCATCCCACCATTGTAGCCACCGCGCCGTCTTCCACCTCGCGCCAGTAGGCGAGGCGCGTGCCCGACGCGCGTGCACTGCCGTGCGGCCACCTCCTCCCTGCCTGGCTGCCCCCTTCTCCCTCTGGACGCCCTAGATGTTGACACGCACCCCCCGACCCCTCTCACTCTCCCTCGTGGCCCTCCTCTCCTCTGCTCCCTCTCTCTCGCCCGGACCGAACGCGCCGTTGGCACCGTCCAAATCCGCCGCGGCCACAGCCACCTCCTCGCCTCTCTGATCTATCCCCGAGGTCCGCCGCGACACCCTCTTCCTCATCTCTAAGTCACATGAGACCGGGAGCCCCGACGTGTCGTCCCCCACACCTTCTTCCTCCTACGGTCGCGGAGATCGTCGGTGACCCCACGCCGTTCCCAGCCCCTCCCCGAGCTCGCCGAGATCTTCACCGCAACCGCTGTGAGCCCACGCCTCGTCCCCCCCCCGCCCTCAATTTATGCGTTTACATTTCGTAGCACCGCCCAGCGAGCACCAGAAGTCACCGTCCGCCATTGCCGATGACCTCTACGCTCTCGAGCTTCTCCACTCGAACGCGTTGCACCATCGTGCTCCTCGAGCATCGTAGTTGCTGCTCCGCTGCTCGTTTTGCTCGCCCGCTTGCTCTAACCCCGCGCTCGCGTCACCACCGCACTCTGGCCTCCGCCTCACTCGCCGCCGCCGCCGCTACAGACCAACCCATGACCTGCTGCTGCCTCGCCTGGATGCTCGGGAGCACGGGCTCCCTCCTGGTGCCCTCAGCGCGCCGAACTGCTGCCCCTAGCACTACTCTGGCGAGCCGCCGCCGCTCTGGTTGGTCTCCGTCGGCTAAACGCCGGTGTAACCAACCGTTAGGGCCGAATCACCCCACCAACTAACCCCCTGGGCCACTGACGCATGGGCCCCATGCCCTAATTAACCATAGCTTTATTTCTGCTTAGATTAGTTATAACCCAACGAGTCCCACATGTCAGGGTTGATCATGTTGATGTGGCCGTTGACCGGTCGCACCTGTCATCCACCAAAACCAGCCCTGAGTCACTGATCAATGTGTCCCGCAGGTCAGGTTTGACCTGGCCGGCCCAGTTGACCTGCTGACATCAGCCTTGCAGAATGCTGATGCAGTAAAGCTTTTCTGGAATTTAAATAAATCTAAATGATTTATTTATTTTCAGAAAATGCCCAAAACTTTGAAAAATCATAGAAAATAACCTATAGCTCAGAATGAAATAAGTTATATATGAAAAATTATGAGAAAAATGCAATCTATCCATCTGTACCATTTTCATGCATGAAAAACCAAATTATACCTACTAAATATGTGAAAACACATAAATGGCATTTTTAAATGCTTAATTTGGAGTTGCATTTGAACCCTTGGTTTAAATGCTTAATTTGGAGTTGCATTTGAACCCTTGGTTCAAATGAACTTCATCCAAATCAAATGCTAGATGCATTAGCTCAAACCACATCATATCTACATGTCATGATCATCCATCATATTGTTGCATTGCATTGATTGTGTTTCCTTCTCTGCTGCCGGTATTTGTCCCCTCTCAATAGACGTGGTTCCAACGATGAGATCGATGACACCGATGAAGAACTATACTATCTTCAGAAGTGCCAGGCAAGCAACCCCCCCTTTTTCATTTCGATACAATCCCACTCTCTCGCTCCTGCTCTCTTTTACTGCATTAGGACAACAACGATTCATCTGTTACTTGTTGCGGTAGTTGAACCCCTTTTCCTCTGCATGACCTGTCATTGCCACAATAAATAGATGAAACCCACTAGTATGAGTAGGAGTTGTTTGAGCCTGATGTTCATACTCATTCATGCTAGTTTGTCATGCCTGCTACTTCTTACAGTTGAGTCAGGTCTGATTCATCGGGGATGAATTGGAATGGCGATGAACATGTCCTACTGTGTGTGAGTTAAGTGTGTGAACATGATTTGGTAAAGGTAGTGGTGAGAGGCCATGTAGGAGTACATTGAGGGTTGTCTCATTGAAACCGTCCTCAGGAACTGAGTTCTGTGTTTGGGATCCATGAACAGCTACTACCACGCGTTGGGCCCGAAACAAATGGACCCTTTCGACTTATTAACCGCCCATGTCCTTTGTCCGGGAGTTGCAAGTAGTTTCTGGTGTTTGTAGTATGCTGGAGGCCGTGCACAGCGCTGTCCCGAGGGATGCGCTATGATGCGGTAGGCACGTGGCCCGGTGTACTGAGTCACTCGCTTGGTGACCCGGGAACCCTGTACACATCGTTCGAAGCCGTATGTGGAAACCTTGGCTGGACTCCCTGTGGATGGAACCTGAATAGGCGATAAACATGCACTAGGGACTTGTGTGGTTAGTCAGGTCATGGCCGACACCTCGCTGGGCTTCCGCTTGAAGGTTGCCGAGTACATGTCGTGTAAACGGCGATAAGTGGTGAGAGAGTGTGTGAAGAAGTACACCCCTGCAGGGTTAGCATCATATATTCGAATAACCGTGTCCACGGTAAAGGACTTCTGGGTTGCCTGTACAGTTCATAGAAAAGTGAAAGTGGATACTCTAAAATGCGCAAGATAAGCGTGAGTGCTATGGATGGCGTTCTCGTAGGGAGATGGGAGCGAATCCATAGTGGTGTACTGATATGGTGAATATGTGGACTCGTGTGCGCCACCTCAAAAGAGTTACTTGCAGTCGTAGATCAGGATAGCTACCGAGTCAAAGCTAGCTTGCTGCAGTTAATCTCCACCACCCCTTTGTTGATACTGATGCATATGTAGCTAGTTCTGATGTAAGTCTTGTTGGGTACATTTGTACTCACATTTGCTTAATATATGTTTTTGTAGAGAGACTTAAGTCTCACTAGTAGTTCCGTGTGGACTTCGACGTTTAGCTTGTTACCTCAGCTACGATCTTGTGCCCTCGGCAGGGTCTTGTAGATAGTCAGGCTTCTCAGTCTTTTTCATTTGTAGTTGTCTATACTCAGGCAAATTAAGCTTCTGCATGTGCTTGTTGCTTGTATGACTTGAATGCTTGGTCATCAGACCCATGTTTGTAATATCTGACTCCTCGGAGCCTAATGAATAAATACTTTGAGTCATAGAGTTTTGTTGTGATGCCATGTTGTATTTGCACATATCGAGAATATTGTGTGTATGTTATTGAAATGCTTGGTATGTGTGGGATCCGACAACCTAGTTGTTTATTCTTGGTAGCCTCTCTTATGGGGAAATGTCTCCTAGTGCTTCCACTGAGCCATGGTAGCTTGCTACTGCTCCGGAACACTTAGGCTGGTCCGCATGTGTCCTTCTTTGTTCCTATGTCTGTCCCTTCGGGGTAATGTCACACGTTGTTCCTTTTAAGTCCTTGTAGCTTGCTATGACTTGGGTTCATACGTTGATGACCGACACGTTCGTTGCTGGGTCATGTATGCTTGTCCCTGTAAGTTAGTGCCACTTTGGGTTTATGACTAGTCATGTCGGGCCGGGTTCTCTGTCATATGGATGCTAGCGACACTATCATATACGTGAGCCAAAAGGCACAAACGGTCCCGGGCCACGTAAGGTGGCACCCGTGGGAATACCGTGCGTGATGCCACAAAGTGATATGATGTGTTACATGCTAGATCGGTGTGACTTAGGATCGGGGTCCTGACACCCACCCAGTTAATACCCCGCTCTCCTTTCTCACAAAAAGTACCCTGCTCTCCTCTGAACAACAACGAAAACATCGCTCAAGAAAAACTCGGCAGTGCTCACACCTCAAAAACACAAATACTGCTCGAGCTGCTTCGTCCCAGCTGTCGGCCACTCCTTGTGCAATTCTCTCATTTATTGACTACATAGGTTGACAATGGTGTGGGACCGTGATGTTAGGAAACGAGGAGGAAGCAAAAAATATATATAGTTGTACATAATAAGAAGGAACTTGCGTACGTACGGCTATGGCCCTAGTGTGTCCCTACTGTCATCCAGTCAAAATAAAGTCATCTCCTGAATCCTCATGTTCGTTGACTATGTTGACAATCCTCATGTACGGATGGTCTGATACAGCGTCTGCTCTTTATTTAGGAAGCCAGGATCATCGGACACCTATGAGCACCTTCGATAGAATGAGACGGCATGAAACTGTAAGGCCGCGCTTGGGAGCTCTGGTTTATTTCACACATGTATTAAGACACAAGTGTAATTTACTCGTCACCGGAAAAAACGCGTAAAATACAGGGGTAATGAAACCGAGGGCCCAAGGTCTATAAGTAAAACTGGCGGGTTACGCATCTAATTTGAGAGACCAGTGTATATTTTACTAGTCGAAATTGAGCAACCAAGTGCTTCGCCCGAGACCATCTGCTTTTATTTACAAGCGTCCATTTTACAAGCGGTTTTGGTTGGAAAACAATGATCCAATCACAGCCTAAGATGATGAATTGGTCGGAAGATCATATGGTTTCACCTCTAACCTACCCGAGTTGTCGTATAGGCTATGAATGAAACCTAAGACAATGAACTTCTTAAGCATAGAAACAATAGAAGAGGATGATCTTCTTAACATGCAAATCACGGGCATTAGATCAACATGCAAAACAATATGAAGCATTATTCTTAGGAGGCACGGTGAACAGCTCGTGATGCCGCATACCCCAGCATTCTGAGCTTAACTTTGCAATCAAACTCACAAGGCCTGGCATTACATAGAAAACATTCAGAACAAACTCTTAAAACACCTTACATAAGTCAACATTCATGTGACTATGCATCTCAGCAGAGTAAATATTTACTTCTGAACTGAAGACAGGAATAGGAAAAAAAACGATCGACGTTGCTTGTCGATGTCAAAACCGGCGGATCTCGGGTAGGGGGTCCCGAACTGTGCGTCTAAGATTGATGGTAACAAGAGACAGGGGACACGATGTTTACCCAGGTTCAGGCCCTCTCTATGGAGGTAATACCCTACTTCCTTCTTGATTGATCTTGATGAATATGAGTATTACAAGGGTTGATCTACCACGAGATCGAGATGGCTAAACACTAAAAGCCTAGCCTATATGACTATGGTAATGATTGTCCCCCCTACGGACTAAGTCCTCCGGTTTATATAGACACCGGTATGATCTAGGGTTACACAAGGTCGGTTACAAAGAAAGGAATCTACTTATTCGATCGCCAAGCTCGCCTTCCACGCCAAGGAGAGTCTTGTCCGGACACGGGTGCAGTCTTCGGTCTTTGTATCTTCACAACCCATCAGTCTGGCCCATGGCTAACAGGCCGGACGCCCGAGGACCCATTAGTCAAGGACTCCCTCAGTAGCCCCTGAACCTGGCTTTAATGACAAAGTATCCGGCGCGTAGATCTGTCTTCGGCATTGCAAGGCGGGTTCCTCCTTCCGAACTCTAAGATGGTCTTCGGACGTAATGGTCGTGTCCGGATCTGTAACACACACCACACACAACCATAGAGAATATAAAAAATCCACGAGTCCAATCTGCTGACAACTTTTTGCAACATGACATCACGTCCGCCCGGTCATAATTTCAAACTGTTTTTCTTCTGCCGCTCTACGTTTCGAGACGCGGTTGCCATCGGCACATCTTGTCAAAACAGAGATCGTGTCCCCTTATTGTGGGATTCTCATCAATACGGGTGTGGGTAAACCAACCGTGCTGTTTGCACAGCCCTTCGGAATAGGCGAGTTTCGGGGCGAGTGGGGAGGCGTTCGAAATTCACTGCCTTTATAAGGGGATAAGAATCCCCCCTTCTTCTCCCACGCCTTCTCTCTTCCTCTGCCCTTCCACTCTTGAGCTCTAGCACCCAAGTTCTCATCTTTTTCCCACTCGAGTAAGCACTCAACTATGTCCGGATCTGGCGGTCAAGGCAGGTGGATGGCCTCCTCCGTCAAGGAGAAGGACATTACTGAGCTTCGGGCGGCCAGTAACTTGGCGAAGGAAATTGCCCACCGTCTTCCAGCCCAGGGGCAAGTCATCCCCACACCGAAGCCCAATGAGAGGGTGGTATTCGTCCCCCATTTCCTCTGCGGGCTAGGGTTTCCACTCCACACTTTCGTCCGCGGGCTGATCTATCACCGAACTCCTTCCTCAACATCTCGACGTTCATCATCGTGTGTGAGGCCTTCCTCTGCATCCATCCCCACTTCAGGCTGTGGCTCAAGGTCTTCAACGTGAAGCCGAAGGTGGTGGATGGCCAGCACGCGGAGTGCGGAGGCGCCATGGTGAGCAAGCTGACCAATGTCTCCTGGCCAAAAGGAACTTTCATAGAGACCGTCAAGGAATGGCAGAAACAGTGGTTCTACTTCATAGAACCCCACGGCGCCACCTAGGCCGCGGCTGCCGAGTTCAACTCCGGTGCTTGCCTGCGACTCACCCCCTGGGTTGAGAAGAGCCCGAACTGGAGTTCACCAGATGAGCTGATAGCGCTGCAGATGCACGTTCAAAGCATGGTGGACAAAGATATCAAGCTTGTCGATGTAATCCAGGTGATGCTAGTTCGCCAGATTCTCCCATGCCAAAGCCGAAACCGCCCTCTATGGGAGTTCAATCCGAAGAAGCACCATACCCTGAAGAGGCTCTTCGAAACCACTCACGAAGATGCCTGGAAGTTGCTCTTCAAGGGCAACGAGACACCGCCAACCACAGACTCGGACCGCGGGCACGACATTAACCACCCCGCCAACGAGGTATGTTATTTTTAACGCATCCCCTACTTGATTGTTTCAAGTATAATATCTGAGTTTTTATTATCATAGCTTCTTCAGGAATAGATGGAGAGGGCGTAGTGGATCAGTGTCCGGCTTCGCTGCCTGAAGAACTAGTCATCCCGCGTTTAGCGAAGATGTTGGTGCCGGCGCCCTATAAGGCACCGGAGAAGAAGACCAAGGGGAGGGCCAAGGGGGTCCGGAGTGTCCCCCGCCGCAAGGGTGCTTCAGACACGACGTCCGAAGACAAGACCCACTCCTCCGCTGCCGAAGATGACGATGATGATGATGAGGAGGAGAACGATTCCCCCCATGATGGGGGAGGAAGAAGAGGGCGGCCTCCACAATTCTGGAGGCGGAGGCACCCAAGAAGGGGAAAGGCCCACTTGTGGGCAGCTCCGCGTGGGACGTCGACAGCAGTCCGGACCGACGCCCTGCACTAAGCCTCGGGCTGCATCGTAAGTGCTAAGTCTCATACATGCCCATAAATCTAGCCTCTCCTCTTTGTTGTATTGACATGATTAGTTATGGTATTGTAGTTCGGCCCATGACAGCTCCCAGCGGTCCTCGTCACGAGGTTCGTTCGATTCAAGGGCAATGGCTAGCGAGTCACCGCCGACCGCTTACTCCCCCAATGCCAAGGGCAACGCAGAGGTGCTGTCCCGGAGGACTTTCCCAGGCCAGGGGGAGGCTCAGGAGGTGCCAGAAGGCGAGGGCTCCATCGCCAGACACCAGGGGGAGCCAATCCCCTTGGAGACTGGTGGTGAGGGTCGTATTAAGTTCAGCCCTCAGCCGGATTTGATTCCGGAGACCGATACGGCTCCGGAATCCGGCGCACAACCTCCTTCGAAAGAAAGGGGGTATGCCTATTCCGCCAGTGACCCAACCAGGGGCACCGGATAATCTGCTGGAAGTGCTGCGAGGCGCTTCCATTGTGGATGAGCACCGTGTTCTTATGGGCACGGTAATTGAAAGGGTTCAGTCCGCCAAGAGCGGACTAACTGAAGCCTGCACCAGCCTGCTGACAGGTTTTGAGCTAAGCGGCGCCAAAAAAGAGAAATCCCAATATAGACAGTAGCCCCTGAGACACTGTCCGGTGTTCAGAAAGAAAAAGGCGGACAGAGGATCAATCCTTTATTGCAGGAAACTAACTAAATTTGTCTGAAGTGAATACGCAGGCGTCGCTGTTGGCCGCAGCCTCGCATATTGCCAAGGTCTCCAAACTGAAGCGGAGACTGGAGCAAGCCGAGGACGAGCTCGGCTAGGTTAGGAGGCAACTCCAAGAAAAACAAGGTATGCGATAACCCGTTATTTATTCGAAAAAAGTAAAATGATATGCATTGACCGAAGTGTCATGATATGTATAGAAGCGACGAACGAGGTCAAGGCCCTGAGAAAGGCCCTGGCCGAAGCCGAGGGGAAGGCTGTCAAGGAGCAGGCCGCCCGTAAGAACCTCAAGGCCTGGGTCAATGAGATCCAACAAGAGCTCCAGCACGCGGTGACGAAGTGCGAGACCTTGGAGCACGAAGCTTGGTATTCCAATGTTCAGGTACCTAGTGACTTCCTTCAAGTGTCGTCCAAAAGGTATGTCTTCATCCGGTTGTGCAAACATGTTCCTTGAGTCCGCCGTCCTAAAGGGTAGAAAATGGAGAGGAGTCATACATGAGTAGAGAAGAGTGACCTACGTCTCATCTTAGTGGTCGTATCTTACATTCAGTGTGTGTTATGATACCATCTTGTAGCGATCTGACCTCAGACGGTCAAATCTCTGTGTTCAGTGTCATCCCTGGATCAGTAATGGTAACACACACAGCACTTGAAGGATTTATAACAGAGTAGCAATCACACACTTATTACATCGAATGTCTCAGAAGAGAACTTATTAAGATAAATACGGCTTAAGGCCATCTAGATAAGATAGTAACGGAAGGCTGGGAAGATAAAGTGAGTCCATCAACTCCAACGGCATAGATGAGTGCATGAACAATGACCTAGCGCACCTTACTCCTTATCTGAAAAGTCTGCAACGTGATATGTTGCAGCCCGAAAACGGGTCAGCACATGGAATATGCTGGCAATATAACACAATAGAGCAATGAACAGATAAATGCTATAACTATATGCATACATGGCTGGTGGTGGCTCTATGGTTATAATTTTTTTGCGAAAAGCCAATTTTTCCCTACAACAAAGGAATATATTTTATTTAACTATCATTGTACCCCCATCTCAATCCCAATTAAAAAGTGAACATTAGCAACTCAACAAATTAATTTAGAGTGATGAGATCAAACCAATAATTCAAGTACCAGATACTCAAGCTGTCCATAGCCGGGGATACAGCTAACCATGATTAGTTTGTACACTCTGCCGAGGTTTGCACACTTTTCCCCACAAGACTCGATCTCCTCCATTGGATTTCTCGCACTACATTGTGTTTGAGAGACGGATGACCGAGACACAGTCTTTCAGAAGCATTAACTCTAACCCTGGGTAGATAGTACCAACCTACATCCCCTACATCTGTTAGCCTACCACTAGAAGAGGTCATGCAACATACTAAACTATGCTAGAGCCCATAATAGCTTGTGGCTGCACACGGAAGTTTCTAGCATGAATAATCTTATGATCTCTTTGAGCCTGGGTGGCGGGCCATAGGAGGATCACACAGTATAACCCCGGGATCTCCTAGGACAACAATGCCATAACCCCAGGTGCCCTAAACCAACAATCCACCTAGATGTGTATTAAATTTTCCACCTTAAGTTAAACCATTAAATAAACAATCTCACATCTGTCATGGATACACTCAAACCCAATCCACGTCTACGAGCATAACATAGCAATATGAGCATAACGTAGACGTAACTCCCAAGGGTTTGATAATAAAACAGGTAATAGGTTCTACCTCATCATCTACTTCCCAATACCCACAAGTTTGAGGATTGTAACTAATGCATAAAACTGGGTATGAAAAGAGTATGATCAATGTGTTACTTGACTTGCCGACGATCCACAAAACCTAGTGACTCGTCGTAGCACGCTTCGCACTCCGGGAATTCTATCACAAACAAAGAATAGCATACATAAGCACTCAAGCAAAGATGCATGGGTAAAACTCAAATAAGAATACATAACCATAAAATTCAACTAAAGAACTCCGATTTGCAAAAAGAATCAAATCAAACGGAGCAACAAAACTCAAACTGTGAAAGAAACAAGATCCATTTACTAATCTGGACTAAAGTCAAATTTTACAGTACCAAAATCTTGTTCAAGTTGGTTAAACAGAAAGAGGGCTTCAAGACGAAGATCTAGGCACTTGTTTCACCTGATTTGGATAAACGAGCGAAAAGATAAACCAAAATGAAGACCAGGGCAGAAATCACGATTGAAATAATCGCAGAAAAACCCTGGAAAATAAAACAAGACGAACAGGCTAACGAACGAACATTCGTTGTGTCGGTGTACAAAAGTAGGGGCTCTCCTTTTGACCCCTTCACTTGTGCACGGGCAGTTAGAACCGTGCGCCACGGCCACACTTAGCAAGGCATAGGCGGGAAGCCGGTGAGAAGCCAAAACACGAGGCAATCAAGGCAACGCCAAGACCAGAAGCGCAGGAGGGCAAGAGGGCGAGGTGGACTCCCTCGGCAAGATCCTTGCCGAGGCAGCCCCCCGCAGCCCCGGCTAGAGCCTTGCCGGGGCAACTTGCCCAACACCAGCAGAGCGAGCCACCCTTGAGCCCACAGGCCCTGACCCAATCAACTACATTGGAGCCAGGGCTCGGGATGCGCCTCTGTGGTGGCATGCAAATCTTCGTCAAGATCATAAACATATGAGTTCAGATGAGGACCGAAAGACGGCGACCCTCGGCAGGATCCTAGCCGAGGAAATCCACAAGACCCTCGGCAAGACTCTTGCCGGGGATGACAGCAACGCCACGGCAAGACCCTTGCCGGGCCCCTGGCAAGACCCTTGCTGAGGGCATCAGCAGGGCCACTGCCAGGCCTGCGCCAGTCAAGAATCCACCGCCATCCCCATGCAGCTGCCAGCTCAACCAGTTGAGCAGGTGCTGGTGTGGCAACGTGCGGCCTCTACACCAACCCCGCAAGCTCATGCATGGTGGCATGCAAGTCTTCCTGAAGGCTCCACCACCGCGCCAGCCCAGCAGCCAGCCAATGTGGCGCCATGACGCCCCGTCAGCTCGGACGCGTGTCAAGGCCAGGCGAGGCAGCGACAGCTGGGACGTGCTTCCCTGGCGTCCCCGATAAAGCAAGTGGGGCACGTCGGCAGCACATTAAGTGCATTTGTTCGACGGTCCCAGAGGATAGGCTCATTGACTGTAGACCTTTCCACCTCCTGTGTGCTAGTGTGGCAATCCCTTTTTCCTATAAAAGGAGGCCCGAGGCGACCAGGAGAGGGATTCGGCTTTTTGGAATGGCGCAGCCACCGTAGCTAGTTCAAAAAGCTCAAGAACACTTAATACATCCACCAAAGCAGGACTAGGGTTTTACGCATCCTCGCGGCCCGAACCTGGGTAAACGATCCGTGTGCTTGTTCCTAAACCTGCTCTTCTCACGTCCCCTCGCCCGCCGACCATAGAAGGGATCCCAGTGATTCCATAGGTGTCGTTCCCACCGACATCTTTGGCACGCCAGGTAGGGGGCGCAGTTGTGAGAATCTGGTCTAGTAGTTAGCCTAGCGGTTCTTCGTCGCCATGGCTCCAAAGAAGATGGCGGCCATGACAGTCGGTTCGTCGGGGGCCAGACGGCCCATACCATTGGGGGAGAGTAGCGGCCTGGTCGCGGACAGGACCCGAGGCACGGCCCACGAGCACCAACATCGCTCTGGTAGTCAGACCCCGGCGAGCGGCGTCGTTCGTGCGCCAGATGGTGGGCCGCACGCCACAAAATCCAGAGACGTATTTGGGCCCCCTGCAGGAGGCACGGGGCCCTCTGGGGTTGCCGCCGTGCCACCCACGGGCGGCGTCACGACCTCCCTGACGCCCGCCCGGGCACCCACAGCGTGCTCTTCCGATGGTGTGCGCGACAAGCAGCGTCACCACGCCGGCAACCCTGGACATTGCCGTGGGAAGAGCCCTGTGCATCATCTACGGGACGAAGGAGGCCAGTCTGCCCGCCGAAGTGCTGGCAAAAATGGCACGTAGCCGCTGGGCCGTGATAGAGGTCCTTCTAACGTGGTTGGAAGTCTAAGCGCGCCACGGTCCACGTAGCTTTCGCCACCACCCACGCCAGCAGAAGCTTTGGCGCGCACGAGTGGAGAGCCACCATCCGAAGCCTCGTCGCCACCGCCAACAAAGACGAGCCACGGCCGGCAGGGCCCTCGGGCCGGTACTCCGTCGAGCCACCATACACCAGCGGTGGAAGGAACGGGGGAGCTGCAGCCACAGTGCACTCTCCTCCCCCGGGCCAGCTACCGCCGGTGCTGATCCGTCGTGACGACGCTGGTGATAACATTTCAATAGCGTCGTCCAACCTCGGACCCACCGCAATGCCAAGTTCTTTGGGAGCAAGCCCACAAAGACGCTCGAACAACTATCGAGCGTCGGCGCGATATACGCCACCAGTCGGATAAGCAGGCAGGACCCGCTATGGACCACCCAGCACCGGCGGGCTCCGGCGGCCTACCTTACGAGGTGGGTTGCCCAGCCTTTACCCGTGAGCTGCGGCAGTTCCAGTGGCCGTCCCACCGCATGTTCAAGCCCGACGTCAATGAGAAGTTCAACGGCAAGACCCATCCGTCAGAGTTCCTCAGCATCTACACCATTGCGATGCAGGCTGCCAGAGCTCGCGACGACAAGGTGCTTGCCAATTACTTCCCGTTGGCACTAAAGCCCAACGTCATGTCTTGGTTAATGCACTTGCCGGCGGATCCCATTTCTTCTTGGTCAGATATGTGCCTTGAGTTCATTGGTGCCTTCATCGGAAGCCACGAAGCTCATGTCCAGGCCAGTGATTTGCATATCATTCCCTAGAAGGAAGGGGAAACCCTACGCAAGATGCATGAAGAGCTGCCAATGAACAAGGTTAAGGATGTGGCCGAACTTTATGTTCTAGCCGATAGGTACGCCCGGCTGAAGAGGGAAGGAAGTACCCCGGAGAGGACTCCGGCGTGGAAACCGACTCTACTGATGAAGACACTGCCGCCCCGATGAAGAAGGGCCGGCATCGCAACAGGAAACACAAAGGCAAGGCCGTGCTTGCCCTCGAGGGATCCGACGACACTGGCGCCGCCAAGAAGGCCAAGGCAGACAACCCCGACAAGGAGATTGCTGGGTGCGCCGCCTGCCAGGCCTTGGCGGCCGCCGACAAGCCAGGAGGCTCCGACAAGCAGTATTGCAAGATCCACTGCACCAAGGGCCACGACCTCGAGAACTCTCCGACAGGTCAAGCTGCTTGCCGAAAAGAAAGAGGCCGAGTATGAGAGGCGGGACAAGGAGAAGGGTCAGGATGGTGCCGACGGATCCGGCAAGAAGCGTGGCGGGCAAGGAGGCCCCCGCGGCAAGGATAACCAGCGAGAGGGGCCTGCTCGGGGCCGCGACAAGAAGAAGGAAGACGATGATCACGACGAGGAGGACGAGTCCGGCGAGCTAGAGTTTCAGAAGGCTACAGAGGCCATGTGCATCGATGGTGGCGCCTCGCTGCACACTTCTCACCGCCAGCTCAAGTAGTGGGCGTGTGAGATTACAGCAGAAGAGCCATTGTTCGACGCTCAGAAGCCACTGAAGTGGTCCATCACGCCCCTCATCTTTGACGCCGAGGACCACCCTGACCGCACAATTGCGGTCGGGTGTTTGCCGTTGTTGGTCTCGTCAACGATGTGCAACCTCAAGGTGAACAAGATAATGGTTGACGGCGGGGCCGGCCTGAACTTGATCTCGCCCGTCGTGATCAAAAGGCTGAAAATTCCTGATGGAAACCTCGAGGAAACGGACACGCTTCAAGGGGTCAGTCTGGGAAGGAGCCAGCCGAAGGGGAAGGTCACATTGCCCATGACGTTTGGAGGTTTGTTGAACTACAGGACGGAGAGGATCGTTTTCGATGTGACCGAGATCCCCTTGCCTTACAACGGGATCCTCGGCTGCCCGGCACTAGCCAAGTTCATGGCGGCGGCGCACTACACCTACAACACGCTGTAGATGCTTGGCTGATGACCATCATCACCATCCCCTCCGATAAGAAGGATGCGCTGATCCGTGCTGACCAACTCTATCAAGAAGCAGTTGCAGCAGCTTCCGCCAAGGCACTTGCTCCTGCCGTTGAAGCTCAGGGAGGGAAGAAGAAGACCGACAAGACCTCTCGCACCCACTCCGGCAAGCGCACCTCTTCTGGCTGTTGTGCTACCGTCGAGGACGTGCTCGAGAGCTCTACCGGCAAGACCAAGAAATCCAGAGCTGCACCACCAGAGACCAAGAGGGTGTCCGTCAAGGAGGATGGCACGGGAGGGGCTTTCACCATAAGCTCCACCCTCGATAGCAAATAGGAAAGTGCACTCGTCACTTTCCTGCGGGCGAATGTCGATGTGTTTGCGTGGCAAGCATCCAACATCCCCGGTGTTCCCAGGGAAGTAATTGAGAACCACCTTGTTGTCTGTCCCCATGTGTGACCTGTCAAGCAGAAGGTCGAGAAGCAAGCTTTGGAATGACAGGAGTTCATCACAGAGGAGATCAGGAAATTGGAAGTGGCAGGTTTGGTGAGAGGAGTGCTCCATCCGACGTGGTTGGCCAATCCGGTGGTGGTGCGCAAGGCAAATGGGAAGTGGAGACTGTGTATTGACTACACAGATGTCAATAAGGCTTGTCCTAAGGACACCTTCCCGTTGCCGCACATCGACCAGATTTTTGACTCCACGGCCGGGTGTGATCTGTTGTCATTCCTCGACACCTACTTGGGCTACCACTAGATCTTCATGACAAGAGAAGATGAAGAGAAGACAGCATTTATCACCCCATGTGGTACGTATTGCTTTTTACGGATGCCTTCCGGGTTGAAGAGTGCTGGCTCGACATTCGCAAGGGCGGTCCAGATTAGTTTTGAGCCCCAAC
This sequence comes from Triticum urartu, assembly GCF_003073215.2. NCBI lineage: Eukaryota > Viridiplantae > Streptophyta > Magnoliopsida > Poales > Poaceae > Triticum > Triticum urartu. Next base: position 259,021,556 of record NC_053026.1, on the reverse strand, counting down.
TACATAGAAATATGGAAGCTTGTATGGATGACATAGTGGTCAAAACCAAGGACAAGGCGACCCTTGTACAAGACATAGAAGAGACGTTTGCCAACGTACGCAAGATCAACCTCAAGCTAAACCCTGAGAAGTGTGTCTTTGGCATCCCATCAGGAAAACTTCTCAGGTTCTTTGTGTCACAGCGTGGGATCGAGGAAAACCTAGACAAGATCAAGGCTATTGAGCAGATTGAGGCACCCAAGCGGATCAAGGATGTGCGCCGGCTCACTAGCTGTGCTGCCGCCATGAGCAGATTCATCTCCAAGTCCGCTGAGTGTGCCCTTCCCTTTTTCAAAATCTTGAATAAGGCAAGCCGAAAGGAGTGGACCCCAAAGGCCGAGGCGGCATTGCAGGATCTGAAGAAATACCTTTCCTCTACGCCAATACTGGTTGCTCCTAAACCACAAGAGCCGTTGCTGCTGTATCTGGCGGCAACGAATCAAGTGGTCAGCGCCGCACTAGTGGAACAGAGGGAGGTCGAGGAAGAGGCAGTGGCAATGGCAGGACCGGTGGATGGCAAGTCAGAGATTCCCCCAGCAGGGCCTGGTGCTGGCAAGGCAAGGCCCCCGGCAGAGTCCGACGCCATCGGGGCAGGGCCCGCGCAGCCAAGTGAAGTGGTGCAGAAGAAGAAGATGATGCAGCACCCGGTTTACTTTGTCAGCTCCCTCTTGCAGGGGCCAGGTCATGGTACTTCGGTGTGCAGAAATTGCTCTTCAGCCTCCTTATGGCCTCGAGGAAGCTACGTCATTACTTCCAAGCCCACGAGATCACTGTCGTCACCCGCCTCCCGTTGCAACGGATACTGCTCAACCCAGATGCAACCGGAAGGATTGTGGAGTGGGCCTTGGAGTTGTCAAGCTCTGGGTTGAAGTTTGAAAGTACTTCGACAATCCAGAGCAGAGTCTTGTCAGAGTTCATTGCATAATGGACCTCAACGCCCGACAAATAAATCTTGGAGACCACTCTCCCCGGCAAGGAAGCAAGTCGCGACTGGATCATATACTTTAACGAGGCTTTCTCCCTGCAAGGTGTCGGTGCCGATGTGCTGCTTGTCACACCCACCGGAGAGCACCTCAAGTATGTGATCTAGATGCACTTTCCTAGGGAGATGTCCACAAACAACACTGCTGAGTACGAGGGGCCGCTTGCCGGTCTCAGGATCGTGGAAGACCTCGGGGTGAAGAAGCTCATCGTCAGGGGTGATTTGCATCTTGTCGTCAGACAGGTCAACAAAGATTACCAGAGTCCATTGATGGAGGCCTACGTAGATTAGGTGAGGAAGCTGGAGGTGCGCTTCGACGGTATACAAGCGGAGCACGTTCCCTGATCGGAGAACGACATCACTGACTACCTGTCAAAGCGCGCTGCATTTAAGCAACCTGTGGAACCAGGTACGTTTTTGCTTCGGTTAACTCAACCATCCGTCGAACCATCAACTGAGCGGAACAAGCGGAGGAAATCGGGCCCAAGCAAGTACTTTCCCGTCGAGCCTCCAGGGCCCGCCGACAAGGGTGTTGCCACGGATTCCGAGCCTGCCAAGGGGCAGCTGGCTCCGGCAGGGCGCCAAGCCCTAGCCGTAGAGACGGCTGCCATCGAGCCCTAGGCTCCAGCATGGGCATAGCATACTGTCCATTTCCTCCAGACACGAGAACTTCCTGAGGAGCAGGAAGAAGCGGAAAAAGTAGCTCGTCGGTCTGCTTTGTACCAGTTCGTCGATGACGTCCTGTACAGAAAAAGACCGAACGGTGTGAAATTCAAGTGCATCCCCCGGGAGGAAGGACTGGAGTTGTTGGCGGAGATACATGGAGGCATATGTGGCTCCCACATAGGGTCGAGGGCCCTTGTCGGCAAGGCATTCCGGCAAGGCTTCTTCTAGCCCACCGCCCTCCAGGATGCGACAGCACTAGTAGCCAGGTGTGAAGCATGCGAGTTCCATTCGAAGAAGCTTCATCAACCAGCTCAAGCTCTTCAAATAATCCCTCTCTCCTGGCCGTTTTTGGTCTGGGGGCTCGACATACTGGGCCCTTTCCCTCGCGATGTTGCGGGCTTTGAGTACTTGTATGTTGCAATCGACAAGTTCACAAAGTGGCCGGAGGTGGAGGCAGTGAGGAAGGTGACAACACAATCAGCTGTCAAGTTCTTCAAGGGACTAGTCTGCCGTTTTGGTGTGCCAAACAGAGTCATCACCGACAATGGCACGTAGTTCACAAGCCACACCTTCATGCAGTACACCCAAGACCTCGGCAGCAAGGCCTGTTTCGCTTTCGTGGCACACCCACGGAGCAACGGCCAAGCGGAGAGGGAAATGTTGAAGTACTGCGAGGCCTGAGAACAAAGACTTTTGACAAGCTGCACAAAAGCGGAAGGCGCTGGATTGATGAGTTGTCGGTGGTTCTTTGGTCGATCAGAATGATGCCAAATCAAGCCACCGGCCTAGACACCCTTTGCCCTGGTATACAGGGCAGAAGCAGTTCTCCCCGCAGAACTCATATACGGGTCACCTCGAGTGCTCTCTTATGACGAGCTTAAGCAAGAGCGATTGCGGCAAGATGATGCAACGCTCCTTGAGGAAGATTGTCTTCGGGCGGCTGTGAGAGCAACACGCTACTAGCAAGCCTTGCACCACTACCATAGCCACAAGGTTCATGCCGAAGCTTTGCGGAAGGCGACCTTGTTCTTCGGCGCATTCAGTCGGCCAAGAATTCCAACAAGTTGACCTCAAAGTGGGAAGGCCACTATCGGGAAATACGAGTCACCAGGCCCGGCACAGTCCTCTGGGAGACCGAAGATGCTTTCCAAGTGAGCAATTCCTGGAACATCGAACATCTTCGCAAGTTTTACCCATAAGGCACGGTTGCCGGGCCTCCCGGCAAACCACCTTTTGTACAAGCCTTGCCGGTAAAGCATGTAACCCTCCGTACAAAGCCAGGCGCAGACCCTGAGCATAAATAAACGTAGCGATGGCGCCCTAAGTTATAGCATGCATGCTAGGTTAAGTCTTTGTTAGGGTTGATAATGCTTAGCGGCGACTAACCCCTAGCCCAGAGGTCGAGTGTGCATCTTTCTGTTCTCTTTGGTTCGCAGGGCACGCGGACACTTCTTCTGAGCCGCTTGGGAAAAAGAGAACGAACCGGCGCTCCGGCTCTGGCAGGCCAAGACTGTCGGGGGCTGAAGATACAAGGATCCAACCACGGCAAGCCAAGGTTGCCGGGGGCTGCGGATTCAGATAAGTCTTTCATCCCCCTATTATGTGTTTCCTTATAGAACTGGGACATGTGAAACCTTGTTTATGTTCTTAAAACCACCATGCTCCCCCTTTCCTGTACAGAAGAGCTACCTCCTGGGTCGGAATTTGGTAGTAGTCGCCGTGGCGAGGAGATGAATGAGGGAACTCTACTTCGCCCCTGCCTCCGCCAAGAGCGCGAGAATGGTCGACTGAAGTGGGGAGAGGGCAAGGCCTGTTGCCGGGCGACAATGTTTATCTTAAAACACTACAAGAAATATGTCAACTAGTGACCTTCTGGCAGTGACCCTGGAAGAATTGGTCATAGATCTATGACCATTTGAGACCAATTGGTCAAAAGCTGCTCGGGGGGCTCCAAACCCTAAACCATTGCGACCATTTTAGTCAGAAAGGTCGTAATTTCCTTACACGAAATGGTCATAAAGCAAACAACGCTAGTCTCCTACCTTATTTCTAGTTGTTAACGACCAATATTTGAGCCCATCTCATCTGTTTTGCCTATGTGTCATGTCCATGTGTCAATTTTTGCCCTAGGTTGTGAAGCAACCTATATTTCTGTTATTCCAAAAATTCCCAAAAAATTCTCATAAATGGTTTGGATTATATCTTCATCAAATATGTCAAAAACCTTCCTTGCCTAGTTCAAAAATAATTCAACAATATTCATTTTACTATTCTGTTCAGAGCAACACTTTGTGAAGGAAGTACCACTTTGGCAGGTCCAAATAGTATCCATTTTCTACAGTGCTTTCCTATGCTCAAATAACCATCCTCCACCAAATGCCAGCTCAATCCATTCATTATTTTGAGCCCATCTTCAACATTCGTATTTATGTCCAGTGTGGTACTTTGCAAAGCAAGTACCACCTAGGCTCCTCCTTTTGAGCTGAAAATTTTTGAAGACGGCCTTTTGAGTAACTGATCATCCTCAGCCAAAACTCACGCCCATTAGCCATGTACATTTCCCGTACCGCTAATCAAACACTTGGCTGCGAATTCATGTTTGAGCATCGATCGGTCTCCTCATGAGAATCTTATGTTGTAATTTTCTTCCTAGCACCTACCTGGGGAGTGCCAAACCCACTAGACATGCCTAGGCCGCCCAGAACACATGGCAACGCCACGGTCATGCGGTGACCACGCGGCGGGCATGCGAGTTTACGCGCTCTAGAGTTTGGGCCCTCGGCCACCGCCCAAACCTCGACGTATCGCCACGAAACCATGTATTTATGATTAAATAGGTACTTATGTAACTAGTAATGATTTTTGGAAAAAATAAATAGCAAACTATGAGGCAACTGCAGTTCAAATTTGACCCGCTTCTAACTGAATCGGCGGAAATTTGTCTTTTTCATGAGAAGTGGATCAAAACTTTTTACACCCAACCATTTTGTCAATTGTGCATTAAATATGTCCTAGTATTTTATAAAATTGATTTGGTACAATTTTGCAACAATTATTTGGGAGGTCCTTCACAAAAAAACCTCCTTTTGGGCACTCAAAAAATGGAAAATGGTTTTTTCGTCCAAAGAAAATGAAAACTTCCTTAGGCAACATTGTTTGCCATTCCATATGCACCCTTGTGCACAATATGAGATCATTTGAACAAACTATGCCATGAATGTGGCCATAAGATTGATCATTTGGCTTGAAAGCCATTGATCTCCACACGTGATAGCTCGTTTCTGAGAACACTTTTTAAAAATAATTGCCGTATTACAATTTTGTTATTTTTCCTGGGAACTTGGCCACATATAATGACACAATGCGAAGGTTTCCCAATTTTTTGATTTTTTTTTCAAATTTTTATGCGTGTTTCAAAATGCGGTCAAAACGGCGGGAATGACCGTTCCTAGCTAGTGGTTGAATCTTGGAATTTTTTTTGGTGTTTCTCTGATTAAATAGGTACTTATATACCTAGAAATGATTTTTGTAAAAAAAATAAATAGCAAACTATGAGGCAGCTACAGTTCAAATTTGACCCGCTTCCAGCTGAATCGGTGGAAATTTGTCTTTTTCACGAGAGGTGGATCAAAAAAATTTACACCCAACCATTTTGTCAATTGTGCATTAAATATGTCCTAGTATTTTAGAAAATTGATTTGGTCCAATTTTACGACAATTATTTGGGAGGTCCTTCACAAAAAAACTCCTTTCGGGCACTTAAAAAATGGGAAATGATTTTTTCGTTCAAAGAAAATGAAAACTTCATTAGGCAACATTGTTTGCCATTCCAATATGCACCCTTGTGCACAATATGAGATCATTTGAACAAACTATGCCATGAATGTGGCCATAAGATTGATCATTTGGCTTGAAAGCCATTGATCTCCGCACGTGATAGCTCGTTTCTGAGAATGTTTTTTTAAAATAATTGTCGTATTACAAGTTTGTTATTTTTCGTGGGAACTTGGCCACATAATGACACAATGCGAAGGTTTCCCGATTTTTTGATTTTTTTTTGAACTTTTTATGCCTGTTTCAAAATGCGGTCTAAACGGCGGGAATGGCCGTTCCTAGCTAGTGGTTGAATCTTGGATTTTTTTTGGTATTTCTATGATTAAATAGATACTTATGTACCTAGAAATGAGTTTTGGAAAAAATAAAAAGCAAACTACAAGGCAGCTATAGTTCAAATTTGACCCGCTTCTAGCTGAATCGGCGGAAATTTTTCTTTTTCACGAGAGGTGGATCAAAACTTTTTACGCCCAACCATTTGGTCAATTGTGCATTAAATTTGGCCTAGTATTTTAGAAAAATGATTTGGTCTGTTTTTGCAACAATTATTAGGTAGTTCCTTCACAAAAAAACCTCATTTCGGGCACTCGAAAAATGGAAAATGGTGTTTTCGTCCAAAGAAAATGAAAACTCCCTTAGGCAACATTGTTTGCCATTCCAATATGCATCCTTGTGTAAAATATGAGATCATTTGAACAAACTATGCCATGAATGTGGCCATAAGATTGATCATTTGGCTTAAAAGCCATGAATATTCACGCATGCTAGCTCATTTCTGAGAACACTTTTTTTAAAATAATTGTCGTATTACAAGTTTATTGTTTTTCCTGGTAACTTGGTCACATATGATGACACAATGCGAAGGTTTTCCAATTTTTTATGCCCGTTTTGAAAATGCGGTCAAAACGGCATGCATGACCGTTCATAGCTAGTGGTTGAATCTTGGAAAAACCTTTTGTGTTTCTCTGATTAAATAGATACTTATGTACCTAGAAATGATTTTTGGAAAAAAATAAATAGCAAACTATGAGGCACGTGCAGTTCAAATTTGACCCGCTTCCTGCTGAATCGGTGGAAATTTGTCTTTTTCACGAGAGGTGGATCGAAAATTTTGACACCCAACCATTTTGTAAATTGTGCATTATACATGGCCTAATATTTTATTAAAATTATTCGGTCCAATATTGCAACATAAATATGGTAGGTCCTTCACAAAAAAAACTCATTTTGGGCACTTGAAAAATAGAAAATGAATTTTTAGTCAACTACGACCAATTTTTTAGTTAACTGCGACCAATTTAGATGGTCATGACATGGTGCGCGTGTATTGCATTTTGATTGGTCCATGGGTGTTTCACGCGGATGGTGGATGGATCACCGACGGATGCTCCCGGATCCAACGGCTCTCCTCACCCGAAACCCACCTAAGCCGAAACCCTAGATCTCGTGTTTCACATTTTCCATCCACCCCCCCCCGCCTCCTTTCTTTCTCCCCTCACTCTATTCTCCTTCCTTTCTCCCCTCCCCTGCACCACCCACCCCTCTGCCGCTCACGCGCGCCGCTCACCTCATCCAAGACCGCCGGAGACCCCCACCCTCTCCTCTACCCCACTACCGCCGGCGCCCCCACCTTTTCCTTGTTTCCCAAGCACCTGAAACCCTAGCCCGCGGCACAACCATGGCGACCGAGCTCTGGATCTGCGGGCTGGAGGTGCAGCACCGGATCCGGTCCAGGGCGCAGCCATCATGCAGCACCATCACCAGCTGGACCAGTGGCTCGCCGACGGCGTGGGTGGGGTGCTTCGCCAGACAAAGTCTGCCCCCTGCCTCCCCGTGCCCGACCGCTTCGCTCTGCCTCAACCTCGCCGTCTCCTAGGACCTACGCGGCTGCCTCCAGGACCGTGTCTTCACGCTCGAGGAGGACCTCCACGCCGCCGCCCAACGCATCGACCTCCTCAGGGCTAACTTTCCCTTTACTCCAAAGCGTTTAACTCCTCGCAAGGGTGACACACGAAGATATGCTCTGTCTCCGATTTCATAGACTACCTCCTTGCTTTTTGAGTCTACATAACTCTTCTGCCTGGACTAAGCTACCTTCAGTCTATCTCGAATCAGCTTAACCTTCTCTTCTGACTCTTTAATCAAATTCGGTCCAAACAACTGATGGTCTCCAACTTCATCCCACATCAACGGTGTCCTGCACCTCCTTCCATACAAAGCTTCAAAAGGTGCCATCTTCAAACTGGCTTGGTATCTATTGTTGTATGAGAACTCCGCGCAGGGTAAATTGTTGTCCCAACTAGATCCATAATCTAGTGCACAAGCTCTCAACATTTCCTCCAGAATCCGTTTGACTCTCTCGGTCTGTCCATCTGTCTATGGGTGAAAAGTTGTAATTAACTCTAGCCTGGTACCCAAAGTCTAGTGCAGCTGGTGCCAAAATTTTGAAGTAAACTGCGCTCCTCTATCTGATACGATGGTCCTCGGAACTCCGTGCAGACATACGATCCTGGTCATATATATCTTGGCCAACTTTGCACTTGTATAGGTCGTCTTCACTGGGATAAAGTGAGTAACTTTGGTCGAACGTTCCACTACTACCAAAATAGAATCATATCCTGATCGGGTCCTGGGCAATCTGGTGATGAAATCCATGCCAAGATTGTCCCACTTCCATTCAGGTATCGGCATAGGATGCAGTAATCCTGCTGGCTTCTAATGTTCTGCCTTCACTTTCTGACATACATCACATACGGCCACATACTCGGCAATATCTTTATTCATTCTAGTCCACCAGAAATGCTCCTTCAAATCCAAATACATCTTGGTGTTTCCGGGGTGTATTAAGTAGGGCGAGTCATGAGCATCCTGAAGTATCAGCTTCCTGATATCTGCATTATTGGGCACATAAACACGGTCCTCAAACCACAAGGTGTCGTGTTCATCCTCCCGAAAACCTTTGGCTTTCCCTTTGCTCATTCTCTCCTTTATCTCGGCAATTTCCTTGTCATCCTTCTGAGCTTCTCGAATCTTTCCCAATAATGTTGACTGAACCTCCATTACTGCAACAAAACCTCTAGGGGCAATCTCAAAATGAAGCTCCCTGAGATCCTCGGCTAACTCCTTTGGCTATCCTCCGCTTACGAGGGTATTGGCGTAACTCTTCCGGCTCAAGGCGTCTGCTACGACATTGGCCTTACCTGGATAATATTGCAACTTCATATCATAATACTTTATGAGCTCCAACCATCTGCTTTGCCCGAGGTTTAGCTCCTTCTGCGAGAAAATGTACTTCAAACTCTTATGATCCGTGTACACATCACAACGGTTTCCAGTAAGAAAATTTTTCCAGGTCTTGAGCGCATGCACTACGGCTGCTAACTCCAAATCATGTGTGGCATAATTCAACTCATGTGGTCGAAGTTGTCGTGAGGCATATGAAACAACTCTTCTGTCTTGCATAAGTACTCCTCCAAGTCCTAAGCGAGATGCATCGCAATACACATGGAAATCCTTGCGTATATCTGGCAAAATCAGCACTAAGGTTGTAACCAAACGTTTCTTCTACTCTTGGAAACTTGCTTCACATTCTTCTGTCCATTTGAACTTAGTATCTTTATTCAACAACACCGTCATAGGCTTTGCAATCTTGGAAAAATTCTCAATAAATATCCGATAGTATCCCGCTAGTCCAAGAAAACTGCTGATCTCTCCAACTGAGGTGGGTGCCAACCACTCAGTGACTGACTGGACCTTGGTGGGATCCACTGCTATACCTTCTCCTGATATAACATGTCCAAGAGAAATCCAACTTCCTTCAACCAAAACTCACACTTGCTGAACTTGGCATATAACTAATGTTCCCTGAGCTTCTCGAGAACTAAACGCAAATGCCTCTTGTGTTCCTCTTAATTCTTCGAGTATACCAAAATATCATCAATGAACACCACAATAAACTTATCCAAGAACTCCATGAATACCTTGTTCATCATGCTCATAAAATAGACAGGGGCGCTAGTCAATCCAAATAACATAACCGTATACTCATATAGCCTGTACCTTGTGGTGAAGGCGGTCTTAGGTATATCCTGTTCTCGGATCTTCAACTGGTGGTATCCTGAATGCAGATCGATCTTGGAGGATACCTTAGCTCCTCGCAGCTGGTCAAACAGATCATTGATCATCGGCAGTGAGTACTTGTTCTTGATCGTCACTTTATTCAATGCACGATAATCAACAACCATTCTTAATGATCCATCACTACAAAAAAATACACTTCCATGATGATACGTGTTTGTCACAGTAGGTCACGTTTTCTGTCATGCATGTACATCCATGACCAATTTATGACAGAATCAAGATAGCCATACCTGTGCTGTCGTAGAAGTGTTCCATGACATTACCAAAATTATCATCACGGAAGTGTCCACTTCCATGTCGATAAATCGGGCGTCACAGAAGTGTTTTCGTCAAGGCTGACCGACACGTGGCATCCACCGTAACAGAACGCCGTTAAGCTATCAGGTCCGGTTTCGGATCCGATAACCCGTTAACAGCCCCGACCAATGGGGATTTTCCACGTGTAAAATTATCATTGGTTGGAGGGAACACGTGTCGGCTCGCCATTGGGACAGATGTCATCCACTCATTGGACCCAAAGCGCCTATGATATGTCGACACGTGGCACGACCCAATAGAGGCCCATTCCTGTGAAAAGGCTGGCCCGTTTGACTTGATCAAAAGGTGGCGGGCTGGCCCACGGCAAGCCTGTTAACGGCCTGTTCGCATATAGCCCATTTACAGCCTGCTAACCTAGTGCCCGTTTATGACCTATCCAAATTAGGCCTAGTAGCATCATCTGGGCCGTCTAATATAATTCCAGCCTGTTTTAACTTCCAACCCATATATGGCCCATGACGTCTTTCGGCCCATATGAGGCCCTTAGTAACCCTCGGCCCATTAACGGCCCGTGGTAAAACTGGCCCGTAATGAACAGTGTATCACTTTATACCCATTAATGGCCCATTATACCGTTGGGCCGTTTCCAGCCCATGTTATCTTTCGGCCTTCTTAGGGCCCATTTATTCTTGGGCTCATTTCCAGCATTCGTTTACTTACGGCCCGTTACAGGCGTTTTCTGCTTGTGGGTCAAATTCAGCCTGTGGATACAGTCGGCCCGTTTGTGGCCCATTAATCTGTTGGGCCATTTTAATAGCATCATCAAATACGACCGATTAACGACCCGTTATAGTCAGCCCATAAAACATACGATTTCCACTCTAGACCGTTTACGGCCCCCTATATGGCCCGTACAAGGCCCATAGATGAGACGACCCATAGAAGGCCCATTGACCCGACGGCCCACAGAAGGCCCATTAATCCGACGGCCCATAGAAGGCCCATGTATCTGCTGGCCCATGGAAGGCCCATGGATCCGACAGCCAATAGAAGGCCCATGGATCCGACAGCCCATAGAAGGCCCACGAATCTGACGACCGTAGATGGCCAGAGATCGTCCGTCTCGTAGATGGCCCATGGAACGTACGGCCTGTGGAGGGCCATGGTCACTACAACATTTGGGCGAGTTGTCCCCCGTTTAAACGATATAGCATATTCAAAGAATTATCCTACTCTATACTATCACCTCTAAAAACCATACACTATACAATCACTAGTAGAAAAACGACGTTTAGTACCGGTTCATAAGGACCTTTAGTACCGGTTCTGGAACCGGTACTAAAGGGTGGGCACTAAAGGTCCCCCCCCTTTAGTCCCGGTTCAGCACAAACCGGGACCAAAGGCCCACCACGTGGCACGAAGTGCGCTGTGGTCTTGGGGAACTTTAGTCCCGGTTGGTGATTTTTTATTTTTTTTTAAATAAAGCAAAAACAGCCCGCCTACTAGGCCGGCACGGCCTGCATACGACTAGAAACCCAACCTCTAGTTGGGCCAGGATGCAGGCCCGTACGGCCCAGTAGACCCCACATGGCAGAAGACTTGCAATAGGCCCACAAAGGCCTGCTTAGAAAGGGTTTGATGGTGTCGAGCTGGCCCTTTGACCTTTAGTGGGAGGTATTTGATGGCATGGAGGTCGTCTCCACGGGCCATGTGGATGTGGAGAATAAAGTCCTCAATCCATACTGCGGGATCGGTTGTTCCGTCGTATGATTCAATATTGACGGGCTTGAACCCCTCGAGGAATTTGTGATCCAGCACCTCATCTGTGAAGCAGAGAGGGTGTGCGGCGCCTCTATTTCGGGGCGTGTCACGGCGCACCTCCGATGAAGTCCGTCTGCGGTTATTGGCTCGGTTGTGACTAGGTTTGTCACGTCCGAATAGGTAGCCATCATCCCAAGTCGGGAAGCGTCCTCACGATCTGTAGATTGATCTGGTGTGTCCTGCTCTACTGTCCAGCTCCTACTGAAGGTCGTATGTATGGTCCCGAGCTGTTCTGTCCCTGTTTTTGCAAGGTGGTGGGGCGGGTTGTTGTTCGACTTGAGTTTCCATTTTATCCCGACCGCGGGGTGGCCGGTCCGCCGCACTATCCCAACCACGTGGTGGTCGGTCCGCATTGCGTGAGGGAAGTATGGGATATGGTGCCTCCTCGTCGAACTGAGGTAGCAGTCTGCACTTTGGGTAACTTTTGGCTGGGCGCTCGAGGCCGTATTCCTCGGCTGCCAGGACATCAGTCCACCTGTCAATGAGCAGGTCTTGATCAGCTTGGAGCTGCTGCTGCTTCTTCTTCAGGCTTCTTGCATTGGCTATTAGCTGGCGCTTGAAGCGCTCCTGTTCAAGGGGTGCCTCAGGCACGATGAAGTCCTCATTGCCGAGGCTCTCATCATCCTCGGAAACTAGACGATAACTATCATTGTCTGGGTCATTAGGCATGGCCTGTTTATCAGGGTTATCTTGCCTGTTGTCTTGTTCCTCCTGTTCGGATGCAGCCCCGACAGGGTCTTCATTGTTTTCTCCGGTGCCAGTGTTTCCATCATTTGTGCGATGAGGCTTAGAGCGGTGTTTAGGGTGCCGACGCTTGGACTGTGTCTCAGAAGGTTTATTCACAACTGGATCTCCTTTGTCATCATTGCTAGCGTTTTTAGGTGTCTCGACCATGTACACATCGTACGAAGAGGTGGCCGTCCAACATCCAGTAAACTGCGGGTCTTGGCCTTGCTCCATGTTGGCATCTCGTCCATACCGTCGGTGTCTTTGGAGCCGTAATCAAGCACGTCGGTTAAGTCATCGACAGTGGCTATGAAGTGGGTGGCGGGTGGGAAGCGAAATTTCCCATCATCAGCCTCTGGCTCGAACTGAACATAGTTCGACTGTGAGTCCTTCTCCAAGGACAAGTTTTCTAAAGAGTTTAGCATATCATCCAAAGGTGAGTGCTGGAAGATGTCTGCAGCGCTAAATTTGAGAATTGATAACTAATCCAGCTCGGTGTCCGCAGGCATACCTGGTCCGGGACTTCTAGCCGGAGACGAGTCCGGAGTTCCATTGACGCAAATATTGCGGGGTGCCGGGACCGTGTGCGGCTCCAATGTCGCGGACTCTAAGGCCTCGGATGGCATGATCTACTCTGGTCCTAAGGCCGTTGCAGCAACAGGGGCCATCTCCTGGATGTGATCCGATGACAGATTTAAGCCATGTTCATCGGGGTGAGGGGGAGCGATCGCTGCGGTTTCAAATCCATTGAAGATCAAGTCTCCACGGATATCCGCAATGTAGTTCAAGCTTCCAAATCTGACCTGGTGGCCAGAGGCGTAACTATCGATCTGCTCCAGATGGCCAAGCGAATTGGCCCGCAGTACGAAGCCGCCGAACACGAAAATCTGTCCGGGGAGGAAGGTTTCTCCTTGGACAGTGTCACTATAGACAATTGAAGGGGCCATCGAACCTTTCATTGATGGCATAGTGGAACTCTCAATGAAAGCACCAATGTCGGTGTCAAAACTATGCGTCTAGGATCGATGGTTACAGGAGACAGGGGACACGATGTTTACCCAGGTTCGGGCCCTCTCTATGGAGGTAATACCCTACGTCCTGCTTGATTGATCTTGATGAATATGGGTGTTACAAGAGTTGATCTACCACGAGATCGTAATGGCTAAACCCTAGAAGTCTAACATGTATGACTATGGTAACGAACGTGTCCTTTGCGGACTAACCCCTCAAGTTTATATAGACACCGGGGGGTCTAGGGTTTACATAGAGTCGGCTACATAAGAAGGAATCTTCATAGTCGGTCGCCAAGCTTGCCTTCCACGCCAAGGAGAGTCCAATCCGGACACATTTACAGTCTTCAGCCTTCATGTCTTCACAGCCCATCAGTCCGGCCCATGGATAACAGGCCGGACGCCCGAGGACCCCTTAGTCCAGGACTCCCTCATCGGGAAGTACCGATCCTTCGCGTAATGCGGAAGAAATCTCCAACGATTTGCAACCTCCGAAGAGCTGACCGGCTCTCGCCGCATCATGATAGTCAGTTTTCGGCTTTCTCTACTGAGGTGCTCCTTTGGATAAACCAAGGCACAATCGCAGTAGTTCTCCCTTTACTACCTTAGCCAATATAGCGGAACGTAAGGTAGCAAGCACACAGGAGCCGGGCAACCCAACTATTGACCAAAGACATGATTCGGAGCCAATGCATATAGTGCTAAATTCGGGGTGCCGAACTATACCATAAAAATGTTCGGACTTTTTGTTGCCGTAGTGTGGGGTGCTATGAAGCCCCTATCAAACATCAAATGTACCGAAGTGTACGGGTGCTACCTGATAGGGTTACCGACAGGGGAGAAGAAGAGAAAAAGAAAGAAAAAAAAAGAAAGAAAACAGAAAGGGTGCAAAGGTGATAAGCTGGGGCCCTAAAGCTCTAGCCGTGAACTGTTTTCATTGTAATTTGATTAATACGTCGAAACGCATTGATACAAGTAGTGCGATAAGCAACAGGCTATTTAACATGCTAAAAACCAAGGGAGAGCTGCATGTGGGTCCTGAAAAACAGGTAGAGTGATTGTTAACGAAACCACCTTGAAAATCCCCCATACGTCTGCGTTCCTCGCCGTCTTGGTGTGTTTATCCTTCAAGAGAACTGGTGATCAGGCCATCAGATGGGGCCTGTGGGATTGAAACCTGAAAAGGGAACGAATAATAGTGAAAGTATGTGTGCATCCGGTGTCGATTGAGCCGTACTGTGCATCACAAACTAGCTATGCCTCCGTCGATGCCCATGGAATTTTGAGTGCGTAGTTATGTACGCGTGGTGCGAATGCCATTACTTGGCTAGGACTGAGACGGAGGCCGAATTGCTAGTCTAGATCTTGACGAGCTGAGCTGTCCTACTGGAGGGTAGTTCGGACCCTCTTGACGGTGTCCATGGGCTCGACAGTCGAATTAAGGTTCTGCTTGAGAAAGCCGCTCTGTACTTCTGCTGCTAAGGCAGCTGTGTGCTCCTTTGTATGGAGGGAGCGTTCCGTATTTTTATTGACTATTATGATGCCACGTGGACCGGGCATCTTGAGCTTGAGATAAGCACTAGTAAGATGCCCGTTCTATGCTACGGGGTCACAATTGATAAGTGAAACATTGTTTGCTTAAACATTCCTACGGAACAATAAAAATTGTTCCTAGACAGTGATCAAACAATGTTATATTGTTCATAGGCGCACATCAAGCATAATTAAACATGTGATTTCAGACCCCTTCGGCTTCGTCCAAGCCAACCATTTTCTTCCCCATCTTCACCTGTAGGAAGGTTTTTTCTTCTTCCTACCCGGCTTTCTCATTACTCACTTTAAATAGAAAATCCGACCACACACATTTAGTAATTGCGGCAATAATGACCACCTTTATCTCTAAATACAAGAGAACTCACATGAAAGAAGAGAACACAAATATAAACACTTTATTTATAACTTGCATACATAAGAGAGTATATAAAATTCATAGTGTTGCATGTACATGAATAATTGGCACTACAATATAGAAAGCATCATGAACGCTTCTCGTCGGAAGTTTATTCATAGAATGTAAATATCTAAAACATGCAAGACCTGAGCTCCAAAACAAATTTTGCTTAAACGCAAAGGAAAAGCTGTTGATTCCATTGATAGGGAGAGTAAATATTGTATACATCAAACAATCACTACTTCATACATAACAGTCTTTATTGTTCACTGTATTACAATGAATGTTAGCATATGAACGTTACTTTCTCTATCTCTACTCTTCTCTTATAAAAAAACCAAGTTGGTGATGATGGTGTAAAGTAAACTATGACAATTTTACAAAAGGATACCCGCACCTCTCTCGCCTCCTCACCTTATCTCTCATCTTTCTCGAGATATCATTTTTTCGATGAAATATTCTTAAAACCAATCATCTCATGAAGCATATAAGCCTCCACACGTGAAACACGCCATCAAGAACTTCACGTCATGGAAAATCAACACTGTACTTAATCAATTGTTATTAAGCTTAAATGTACAAGAACAGGACAGAAGTAACAAGATATCCCCCCTACCACAAAACAGAGTATCTCCACTATAAAAAGCAAAGTATTTAACTTAGCTACATAACAGCTTTTGAAGCATAGAAAATCAGTCTCGCTTTACGCCCTCTCAGTGCACCGCACACCTCCAGTCCACTCACCTCTGCCAATGGGGTGTGATCTCTTTGATTTTTCACCTCTTGCAAGCACTGCTTAATAACAAAATTATCAATAACCATGTTTTAAAGTCTCAAACATAGTCACATATATATTGGTATATACAACAAAAATATAGGCATGATTTCCCCCTTTATTTGATATGTGTCTTGGATTATGTTAGGTATTACAAAAAAATGCTCAACGTATAGCAAGGCACTAGAGACAATGCTGCTGGAGGGCATTCATTGTGTGAGTATATATACTAATTATTTGAACAAAACTTTCACCCTCTTACACTATATAAAGCAAGATTTGACTGTATCAAGATGAAAACCAAAGCCACTGCCTGGTACTTGAGGAAAACATAAAAAATAGTATATATTTTCCAGCCAGGAACTCTGTGCTTGATCTAGATCTTCTGGCTATTTTTAGCATAATATTTCAGTCATCATAAATTTGTTTCTATACTGATGCTTATTATAATTAACTTCCTTGGTGATAAACACCTTCTTTACAACACTAATAGGCATAGAAGATCAAGCATATCACTTTAGGCTAGTTCTGTATGATGCAAGGTGCTGGAATGTTTACAGGATATGCAAGCAGATGTTTGAAATCCAACAACACTAATATGCTCCATTTGGTCAGTTTGAAATCCAACAGGATATGCAAGTAGATGTTTTTACCAAGCAGTAAGGTACATGATACAAACTTTTTGTTTTCCTTTAGCACTTTGTTGGCACGAGGGCTGTAACATTTGGGGCATAGACCCACTGCTTTCTTGACCCTACAGTTCTTCAGCATCACTCCTAAATCCAAGGGTTTCTCCAGGAAACTCCTAAGCTTATCAAATATCTTTTGGACCTGCCATGTAAATCATTTTTTTCTAGAAATTTTAGTGATTTGGTGAGAACAAAAATACAAGTGTAGTTGGAGGTGATACTGAGTATATATGTGCATATGCGTGACAAAGTAACGTGATTTTATATAAAGGGAAATATAACAAATCTAGCTTGGGAATTTCTGTCTGAATAACTCCATTAAAACAAGCTGATCCACCTAGAACTAAGATGCAGATCTTTTAATAGCAAACAGACCAACCTAGAGTTCGAAATACCCAACAATCAATATGCATTAATAATAAAATGACAAAATTACATGTTACAGAACCACTACAACTCCCCGTGATGATGTTCAACTTCACCAAAAAAGTGTCGTCATCGTCTAATAGTAGTATATGTCGATACTCATCTATTGTGACCATTAGTAAATTTTTGGGCACTAAAAATCTTCATTAACAGAAAATTATGGCCAACATGATATTGAAGTTAATTCCTCTAACAGTAACTATGGCATGTCTTCTTGTTCATAGCCATTCCAGAAGAAGAATCCAAAAATGGAATTGAACCAAATATTGCTACAGTGGTGACCGGCTGACTGCTGTGGAACCAATAGCTAATGTTGAAAAGAAAAAGAAAAACAATACACCTTGGAATATATTTATTGAACATAGGAGACAAGAGAGTTTCCCTACAAACACATGTCTGCAATTGCACAAATAAGGATTTCCTAAAACACAACATACCTTGGTCCTTGGCGAACCAGATCAAAAGGCGAAGAGCGTGACCAGAGCGTGTTGAGCGTGTTGCTTCTTTGGATGTGGTTTGAGCAGCATGAGTCCCATTTGCCTGCTCACTTGATTTATAATGGGCTGCAAGAGTGGTTTCTAGACAGTTCGACATAGGCGCGCGGATTTGGATCATAGAAAAATTGAATTTGGTAGGCAACGAGGGTGGGCACAGTGAGGTTTTGAAAGGACAAGCGGTAGCCGGGCACAGCACCATAACTGGCCGTGAGCGCGCCGGCACGAAAGGGGAAACAGTAGTAGGTGGCAACTAACAAGGTTAGGACTTGTTCTTCTTCGAGGGCCATGAAAGCAGCAACTGACACCGAAACAAATCTTTAGGCTATTAATCTTTTTGAAGTAGCAGTGTAGTAGAGAAATGTTCCGGACATTAGAAGTTCCTGATTTCTGCAACAAGGTCAAAGGCAATGATTCAGAGTTTGGACTTGCTCAAAATGGGGAACGCTTTCTTTCGCAAAAGAAATGGAGGAACACTTCACAATTAGAATAGCTTATCTTATAATTATAACCGAAGTATGCCTCAAGAAAAAAATTGAATAGGACGTAACAAACAACGTAGCAAACATAGGTATGCAAATGGTCCAGATTTCCTGGATTTTGAAAAGCCAAATAGAAGTATATGGGTAAACTTATTGGATTTAATTATTGATTCCCTCAAAAATTCTGTTAAGTAGAAGTAGCAAGGCTGAAGCATCTAGTTAGCATTGCATCTTATGGAATTACTAAAACTTATGGCCTAATATTTAATTGTAGACATTGTCAGTTTATCACCACTGGGAATTACAGTAGACAACTTTGAGACCTTGCATTGAGGGTACTCGCGAGATCGGAAACTTGCCTATTCTTGTCCAAACATCCACATTTGGAGTGCCCAGCAACCTATAGAATTAAAAAATTAAGGTAGTCCATCAACATCTAATGCAATGACATGCATCTTCCAGTTTTGTCGTCGACTTCTTTAAAACAAAATTAGGGCCTATGTGATATCAAAATCAATTCCTCTACTGCATTCTTATTCATAGTTTCATTCACCGCTTGTAATTCCTCATTAATAAAGTAATAATTAAGTTTCATTCATTTTAGAATAAGAATGTGGATAAGTAATTTTGAAACCAAACATTCCACATCTCTGCAATTGCACAAGTAAGGATTGCCTAACCAGATGAACATGACTTGACGAGAGATAGACGAGCTTTTACTCTTCCATCAACACACCATACCTAATACCTTGGTCCTTGATTAAGTAGATCAGAAGGCAAAGCGGCTCTAAAGATGTGAGAGCATGTGACACACTTCTTGGGATGTAATTCGAGCAGAGTAAGTCCCATCTAATTTGAGAGGCGCCATGGGTGGGCACAATGAGCTGTGGGAAGGGTAGGCAGTAGCCAAGCAGAGCACCTGCATGTCAACCATCACAATAGAATATGCCATGGAGTGCATCTGTGGGGAGGGGAAATCAGCAGACGGTGGCAGCACAGTCGCCGAGGATGAGCAAGGCGCATCCACCGTAACTGTGGAGGTTAGCGTCGGAGGAGATGAGGGAGAGGGTGGAGGAGATGAGGGAGAGGTGTGGGGTGTGGTGGTGAGCCTGCTGTAGCAAGAAAGGGAGGAGGAACGAGGGGTGTTGGAGCCATGGACGCAACCGACGGCATACATGCGAGGGGTGCCATCGCGGGAGTTGGGGTGTGAAGGGGATGGCGAGGAGGACGGGGTGATGGTGATAGTAGGCGGAGGGACTTCGGCCGGCAGCCGCAGAGGAGGCAGGAGAGTCGTCGGTGGATAGCAACAATGGCGTGCTTGCCGAGGTCGGCCTCGGAGCAGACGGGTAAGGGGAGGAGGAGACGGCGAGCAGGAGGTGCTCGTGGTGGTGGTGGGTGGTGGGACGAGAGGTGCTGGGGTGGATGGCGCCGGCATCGGCCACCATGACAGATCCCCAATCTTGTCGGTCGATGGTTCTTACAGCAACTATTTCCTTGGATGGTCAGGTCTTAGGTGAGTTGTGGAATAGACTGGATTGTTCTGGAGAGTTGGGGTTAGCTGCAAATGGGTGACGGAGCAGTGGGGGTCTTTTTGCAAAATTTTCACAGAGTGCTTCACGTGCGTTAGATGCAGATCCGATGACTGTAATTGAAGGATGGCAGGCACACCATCATCACCAATTCAGCTTTTTATAGGAGTAGAGATAGTGTGGCATTGCGTTGAATCGGGCGAATGCAGTCCGTCCGAGCATTGCGTGATAGCTGCTGCGAAAGGGGACTACGTCGAAGATTAACTCCTCGCTTCGGAAATTGTTTGGATATCCGAAGACAACCTCGAGCGTGATTTAGCCCGTACAGCGGGCCTCTACACCTGGTATGACTCCTTTGAAGGTAGTCTTTGTGGGTTTGATCCGTGATGGATTAATGCCCATTTTGCATACCGTGTCCTGATAGAGCAGATTGAGGCTACTACCCCCGTCCATAAGGACGCGCATCAGGTGAAATCCGTCAATGATAGGGTCAAGGACTAGCGCGGCTGAGCCACCATGATGGATACTAGTCGGATGACCCCGACGATCAAAGGTGATCGGGAATGACGATCATGGGTTGAATTTTGGGGCGACTGGCTCTGTCGCATAGACGTCCCTTAGTGCGCGCTTGCACTCCCTTTTGGGGATGTGTGTAGCATATATCATGTTCACTGTTTTGACTTGAGGGGGGAACTTCTTTTATCCCCCTGTGTTCGGTTGCTGGGACTCCTTGTCGTCGTCCTCGCTTTGTGATCCCTTTTCCTTGTTCTCGGCGTTTAATTTGCCGGCCTGTTTGAAAACCCAACAATCTCTGTTGGTATGATTGGTTGGTTTGTCTAGGGTGCCATGTATCTGGCACGGGCGATCGAGTATGCGGTCCAGGCTGGATGGTCCCTGATTGTTTCTTTTGTATGGTTTATTCCGCTAGCTAGACTTGGAGCCGCTGAATCCGGCGTTGACTGTAGTGTCGTCGGAATTATCACCATTGCTTCAGCGTTTGTGTCTGTTACATCGGAGCTTGCCATTGCTGCTTTTGACCTCGGAAGGGCCTGCCTCGCTGGCTATGTTTTTGCTACGAGCCAGCCAACTATCCTCACCCGCGCAAAAGCGGGTCATGAGTGCCGTAAGGGCTGCCATAGATTTTGGCTTTTCTTGGCCGAGGTGGCGGGCGAGCCATTCCTCGCGGATGCTATGTTTAAATGCCGCTAGGGCTTCGGCATCTGTACAATCGACGATCTGGTTCTTTTTGGTTAGGAACCTAGTCCAGAATTTCCTGGCTAACTCTCCGGGTTGTTAAACTATGTGGCTTAAGTCATCGGCGTCTGGTGGCCGGACATATGTACCTTGGAAGTTTTCAAGGAAGGCTTCTTCCAAGTCCTCCCAGGTGACGATAGAATTTTCAGGCCGGCTGTTTAACCAGTGCCGAGCTGGTCCTTTAAGCTTAAGTGGGAGGTATTTGATAGCATGGAGGTCATCTCCACGTGCCATGTGGATGTGGAGGATAAAGTCCTCGATCCATACCGCGGGATCAGTTGTCCCGTCGTATGATTCAATATTCACGGGTTTGAACCCTTCAGGGAATTCGTGACCCATTACTTCATCAGTGAAGCAAAGAGGGTGTGCGGCGCCTCTATACCTGGCCGCATCGCGACGTAGCTCTGATGGAATCCGTTTGTAGTTGTTGGCTCGGGCATGACAAGGTTTGTCACGTACGAATAAGTAGCCATCATCATGTGTCGAGGAACGTCCTCGCGATCCATAAATCGATCGTGTATACCCTGCTCTACTATCCAGGGTCTGTCGGAGGTCGTATGTATGACCCCGAACTGTTTTGTCTCTATTTTTACGTGGCGGTGGGGCAGGCTGCTGTTCGGCCTGAGTTGCTGCTCTATCCCGACCACGAGGTGGTCGGTCCGCCGCACTGTCTCGACCGCATAGTGGTCGGTCGGCCGCATTACGTGAGGGAGGTTTGGGCTCTGGCGCCTCTTCATCGAATTGAGGTAGAAACCTTCGCTTCGGGTAACTCTTGGCTGGGCATCTAAGGCCGTATTCTTCGGCTGCCAGAACATCAGTGCACCCGTCGATGAGTAGATCTTGGTTAGCTTGAAGCTGCTGCTGCTTCTTTTTTAGGCTCCTTGCGGCGGCTATTAGCTGGCTCTTGAAGCGCTCCTGCTCGAGAGGTTCCACAGGAACGATGAAATCTTCGTTGCCGAGGCTTTCCTCATCCTCGGAAGCCGACGATAACTACCATCCTCTGAGTCATTGGGCAAGGCCTGTCCGTCGGGGCTAGCTTGCCCGTTTTATTGCTCCTCTTGTTCGGATGTTACCTCAGCAATGTCTTCATTGTTTTCGGCGTCGTCCGGAGTATTATTTTCTTCGGTGCCAGCATTGCTATCTTTTGAACGACGTGACTTAGAGCAGCGCCGAGGACGCCGGCGTTTTTGAAGTGTCTTGGGAGGTTTATTCTCGACTGGATTTTATTTGTCATCGTCGTTGGTTGTTTTGGGTGTGTCCACCATCTACACATCGTACGAAGAAGTGGCCGTCCAGTGTCCAATAGATGGCGGGTTTTGGCCATGCACCTCATCTGCATCGTCGTCCATACCGTCGATGTCTTCGGAGCCGTAATCGAGCATGTCGGTTAAGTCTTCGATAGTGGCTATGAAGTGGGTGGCGGGTGGGAAGCAAAATTCCCTGTCCTCAGCTTCTAGTTCGAACTGGATATAGTTCGGCTGTGAATCCCCCGCTAAGGATAGATTTTTTAATGACTTCAGCACATTGCCCAAAGGTGAGTGCGGGAAGTTGTCTGTGGCGCTGAATTCAGCGATAGATGACCGATCATGCTCGACATGCGCGGACGCACATAGTTCGGAACTGATAACTGGAAACGAGCCCGTGGTTCCAGTGGCACAGGCATTACCAGTGGTTAGGTCTGTGTGCGTCTCCAACACTGTGGAGTCTGTGGCTTCCGTGGCAGGGTTAAGCTTCCTGTCCTCGAATGGCGTGACCTGCTCCGGATCTAAGGCTAGAGCGGTTATAGGTGCAATTTCCTGGGTATGGCCCAATGAAAGATCTAAGTCATGTTCATCGAGGTGATGGGGAGCGATTGCCGTGGTATCGAATCCACCGAAGATAAAGTCTCCGCGGATATCCGCGACATAGTTCAAGCTCCCGAATCTGACCTGACGGCCAGGGGCGTAGATGTCGATCTCCTCCAGATGGCCAAGCGAGTTGGCCCACAGTGCGAAGCCGCCGAACACGAAGATCTATCCGGGGAGGAAGACCTCCCCTTGGACAGCATCGTTGTAGATGATAGAAGGAGCCATCAAACCTTTTGAGGACGGCACAGTGGAACTCTCAATGAAAGCACAAATGTCGGTGTCAAAACCGGTGGATCTCGGGTAGGGGGTCCTGAACCGTGCGTCTAAGATTGATGGTAACATGAGACAGGGGACACGATGTTTACCCAGGTTCGGGCCCTCTCTTTGGAGGTAATACCCTACTTCCTGCTTGATTGATCTTGATGAATATGAGTATTACAAGCGTTGATCTACCACGAGATCAAGATGGCTAAACCCTAAGCCTAGCCTATATGACTATGGTAATGATTGCCCCCCATCCGGACTAAGTCCTCCGGTTTATATAGACACCGAGAGGATCTTGGGTTACACAAGGTCGGTTACAAAGAAAGGAATCTAATTATGCGATCGCTAAGCTTGCCTTCCACGGCAAATAGAGTCTCGTCCGAACACGGGTGCAGTCTTCGGTTGTCGTATCTTCATAGCCCATCAGTTCGGCCCATGGCTAACAGGCCGGACGCCCGAGGACCCCTTAGTCCAAGACTCCCTCATTGTTCACAACAAAGGGCGTCCCACTCAAAAATATCAAATGCATGTCTTCTGGCTAACATCAATGAGCAAAAATTGACAAGGTTTTCCAATTCCAATATATTAAACTAATGTCATCTTGCTAACATCAATGATTAAACTTTGACAAGCTTTTCCCATTCAAAATACGTAATGCCTATGATTGTGGAACAGGCAGGGTTTGTCATCAGTTTGTCATCTGATAGTCTGGTGGCTCAAGGTGACAAGGAATGATTAGAGAACCATTCGGTGTATTGTGCATGATGAAGTATTATGGAGGACATGAACCATCTGAATGTTTTGTGCAGTTCCACTAAATCAAGCTGAGCATCCATGTGGATTTTGTATTTATATGCTGCCAGAAAACAAAGACACATCAACACACACATGAATATTGGCCCCAGTGTCAACCCACCAATCGGTGCATTAACAAACTGAAAGTACAGTAAATAGATTACCATACCCAGATGCCCCATCATTGTTGCTTAGAGTGACATTGACAGACTTGGAGTCCTTTCCTGGCTTCTTGGTACTTGTTTGGGAACTTCTTTGCCCAGTGTTCCTCCGAACCACAAGTAAAGTAGCCATCTCTCTTTTGTCTTTCTTCTTACCCTTCTTAATGGCCGACGCTGGCATCTCCATTCAAACATATAGTCTAGTGGCTCAAGGTAACGACGAATGATTAGAGAACCATTTGATGTATTGTGCGTGATGAAGTATTATCGAGGACACAAACCATGTGAACATTTTGTGCAGTTCTAATAAAATCAAGCTGAGCAAACCTGTGGATTTTGTATTTATATGCTGCAAGAAAACAAAGAGACATCAGCACACACATGAATATTGTCCTAGTGTCAACCCACCAATCGGTGGACTAACAAATCGAAAGTACGGTAAACAGATTACCATACCTAGATGCCCCATCATTGTTGCTTAGAATGACATTGACAGATTTGGAGTCCTGTCCTGGCTTCTTGTACTTGTTTGGGCACTTTTTGCTCAGTGCACTCCACGTGTTGTAGAGTTTCCTATGCTCTCTGCAGACTAGTCATGTCACCAGCGTCTACTAATACTCTATAAAGCTTCTCGATCATTCCTTGTGTAATGTAGTGCAAACAGTGATTGCTTCTTTCCGCAAAGTGGTAAGACCAACTGGACCCACTAATGTAGCAGTTTGCCTTAGACACATTGGCTCCTTTTGTGCAGTTCAACTAAAATCAAAGTCGGAATAAAACCGAGCTTTAATTTTGATATCCCTATAAGCAACAATAGGTATAAGGGAAACAATTACTGAGAAATAATGGTTGATGACTTGTACTCCCAGAAGAAAAACATCTACTGATCTACCTTATCTTAACAAAGCAGGAGAGTAGCATTTCTCAATCAATGTGATTCATTCGTATTAACTGAGACATTATCTTCACAATGCCTTGTTTCAACATGTATAAAGAAGGACAAAGCAGAAAAGTACCATTCCTAAAACAATGCGACTGGTTCATTTTAACAGAGACATTATGTTAACAATACCTTGGTTAAACAGGTTGAAAGAACTACAAAGCCGGATAGTACCATTTTTAAAACATTGTACCTGATATATAATAATAGAGACATTATCTGAACAATACATTTCTTAAACATGTACTCCGGCCGATCCCTAAGAGAAATGGTACTCTCGCCGATCCCTAACAAGTGTTGCAGTTTTGAACTAAGATTCAGTAGTTAATTCTGGGGAAAGTCGGTACTGACCTTTCAAGACCAAGATTTGAAACAACTCGTGAGGAAGACCTAAAAGATATCTCAACACAAATACGGAAATCCGGTCTCATTTTGCACATTTCTACCAAAATTAAGCGAAGTAAAATGTCGCAATATCAACAGATTCAATAGATATCCATGTTTTAATAGAGCCAAAAAAGGAATCAGTTACTAGCCAATAAAGGAGGATGAAACAAGCGGCCACAAAAATGGTAATCCCACCAATACCTAACAAGTGTTGCAGTTTTGAACTAAGATTAATTAGTTAATTCTGAGAGTGGCATTGCTTTATTTTACTAGCAACATCAGATTAACAAAAAGCATAAACAGTTCCAGGGGTGAGTGGGAACAGCAACAACATGTGCTTCCATCTACTTATAAAGGGGGCGACAAAGAGTTTGTTGTAACAAAGCAACAATCATCATGTTTGGGTTGGTCCCATTTTTGTTCACTACTTAATGGGAAGAGACAGCAATACAATAGCTTCAATTCATCATTTATTTAAAACATTACCAATACAAGTAGCACAACATCTCAAAGCACACTGAATCATGTGGATGAAGGCCTGTACTGACCTTTCATGAGATGACCAAGATAAGATACGAATCTACAAACATGAATAGGAAATGCAATCTCGTTTTGTGCAGTTGCACTGAAATCAAGCAAAGTTGCCAGTGTGAAATTTAAGTTTTCTATAGCAACAAGTTGAATAAATATCCCTATTTTAAAAGAGGCAAAAAAGGAAAAAATTACTGGCCAATAAAGGAGGATGAAACATGCGGCCACAAAAAGAAGCATCTACCTTATCTTGATGGAAAACAAAGTATAGGATAGTAGCATTTCTAAAACGGTTGCATTGATTCATGTTAACAGAGAAATTCTCTTAAAACAGTTCAGTAGTTAATTCTGAGAGCGGCATTGCTTAATTTTACCAGCGGCATTAGATTAAGAAAAAGCATAAACAATTCCAGGGGAGAGTGGGCGCAACAACACCATGTGCTTCCATCTACTTATAAAGGGGGTGATGCAGAGTTTGTTGTAACAAAGCAACAAGTATCATGTGTAACATCCCAAAATTCTAAATTTTGGAATGTTATATTAAATAAATAGTTTCGATTAATTGTTTGATTTGTGGTGTGGTTGCTTGAGTGCAATTGAGTGAAATTTGAAAGTTGTGTAAGTTAAATGATAGCGAATAAAAGGACTTCCCAAACTTTCACTTTGCATTTTGATCTTCATGAATTCAAATTTATTTCATTACAAATCCCTAGAGATAAGATGATATGACTTCTTCCATTTAAATAAATTAAAAAGGGTTTTGAAAAGATTTGAATTCCATTTGAAAATATTTCAAATTCAGAAACTTTAAGCAACTCAATGATTTTCATGAGAGAAGTTAAAATGACTTCTTCAAACATATGAAATATGAGTTGGAAGTTTCAAAGAATCAAATGTAAAAGTCCCTTTAAAATTATTATTTTCATTTCGGTGTTATTTGGATTTTATTCAAATTATTTTTCTCCAAAAAAAATATATGGAAATTAGGGTAAAATGATTCCCTATAGTAGAAAATTGGAGAGAAATAAATTTGAAATCATTTTGGTATTTTTAAAATGATTTTTATGAGGTTTTATTGTAGCAGTAGCACTGTTGGATTATTTTATTTGATGCTAGAGAAATGTTCATTTTATAGAAAATCTTTTTCTGAAAATTTTGATATATTATATGCCTATATAATATTTTTGTTTATTTTGTTTTTATTATTTTCGTTTGTTTGTGTTTTTTTTAAAACTTCTCTAACGAACTGGGTCGGCCCAGCCAACCGGGCCAGGCCATGGCCCAGTCCCGCGCGTCGTCTCTCTCCCCGACGAGGAGACCTGTCGCCGCACGCCGTCAGCACCTCGGCGTCCGTGCCACCTCCGGACTCCCTGCGCCGCCTCCTCGCTTGCCTCCTCCACGCACCCGAGGCCGCCCCTCCTTTATAAGGCCGGCCCCGGT
Organism: Triticum urartu; assembly: GCF_003073215.2. Taxonomy (NCBI): domain Eukaryota; kingdom Viridiplantae; phylum Streptophyta; class Magnoliopsida; order Poales; family Poaceae; genus Triticum; species Triticum urartu. The sequence continues at coordinate 258,994,115 of NC_053026.1, read as the reverse complement.
CCCCTCTTCTCTCCTCCCAACTCGCCGCGCTCGCCGAAAGCCGCCGCTGCAACGAGATCCACCACCGCCACCCGCTCCACTCCGTCGCCCTCGACCGCTGCCATCACCACCGCCGTCACCGCCGCATCGCGCCACGCCTCCCCGTGCCTCCGCCCAACGCCGCCGACCACCGGGGCAGCCGCCCCGCTCGCACCCAAGCCGCCCGCCGCTGTCTTCTCCAACGCAAACGACCGCGCCACCACGGTAAGCCCCGGGCTCCCCTCGTCCGTTAGATCAAAGACCAACGGCTCAGATTAGATCTAGGTTTTGTTTTTTCTTTTCAAAACGTTTTCTATTAGTTAGTGAACGTTCGCTGGTTAGGTCATTGCAGCGAACACTTTCATCGCTTAGGTCTCTGTAGCGAACGTTCAATCGGTAGATTTATTCCTTTTTCTTTTTATTTTCAGCCAGGGACTTAGATGCAATTAGTTTATTTACAGTTTAGCCCCTGATCTTCAAACGATCACAACTTTTACACCATTTTTCCAAATCCAACGAAACCAATGCCCACTTCTTCATTATGATCCCCTCTATCCTGTAAAACAAATTAAACATATTTTTGAAAGTTTGAAATTTGGTTTCAAATAGATTTGAATTCAAACTTCTTTTGTTCATAACTCGAGTTTTATAACTCCGATTTAATTGATTCTGTTTGCTAATTGAAGCTCTTGACCTAAAATTTCTGATAAGGCCAAATTCACCCAATTTTGGTACTTTTAGAAATTCTTTTATGTTGCAAGAGCTATTTGCCTGTTTTCAAAGTTTTCCGAGATCTTTTCTTCGATTCTTTTGCATGAGTGCTTATGTATGCAATTGCTTGCTCACTATAGATTGACTGAAGTGTGACGAGTAGAACTATCAAGAGTTATGAGTGTGAATCATCTTCATCAACAGTACAAGGCAAGTTCACACTTTGATCATATTTTTCATACCCAGTTTTAATGCATTAGTTTCACCCTCAAACATTTCATGAGTAGGATGTGTTAACTTGTGGGTATTTGGGAAGTAGTTGATGAGGTAGGAACCTATTGTCTTATATTCAAACCCTGGGTGTTACTACGTTATGCTTATACTGCTATGCTATGCTCGTAGACGTGGTTTGGTTCATGAGATTCATGAAAGATGTGAGAGTTATTTATATCTAAGGGTTAACTTAAGGTGGCTACTTTAATACACATCTGGGTGGATTGGTTGGGGCACCCTGGAGCACCTAGTGGTTTGCCCGGCCACCCAGAGAACCCAGTGCTTGCCCAAGGGGATCCCGGAGTACCCGTGTGATTACCCTATGGAATGCCACCCAGGCTCAAAGGGATCATAAGATTATTCATGCTAGAAACTTCCATGTGCAGCCACAAGCCATTATGGGCTCTGGCATAGTTGAGTATGTTGTGTGACCTCTTTCAGTGGTAGACTAGCAGATGTAGGGGGAATGTAGTTGGTATTGTCTACCCAGAGTAAAGAGTTAATGCTTCGGAAAGACTGTGTCTCGATCATCCATTTCTCAAACAACATGTAGTGCGATAAATTCATCGGAGGAGATCGAGTTTTGTGGGGAAAAGTGCGCAAACCTCTGCAGAGAGTACAAACTAATCATGATTAGCCATGTCCTCGATTATGGACATCTTGAGTATCTGGTACTTGAATTATTGATTTGATCTCATCACTTTACTTAATTAATTTTTTGGGTTATAATTATTATTTTGGGATTGAGTTGGAGGAACCTTCTCAATGTTTTCAACAAACTTTGTAGTTAGATAAAATTTATTCGTTTGTTGTAGGGAAAAATTAGCTTTATGCAAAATTAATCTTAGAGCCTCCACCAGCCAAATATGCATGTAGTGATAGCCATTATTAAGCATTGCTCTACAGTGTTAAATTGCCAGTACATTCAATGTACCGACCTACATGTATGCAACGTCTCATGTTTGCAGGAACCTTACAACGAGTAAGTGATACGTTAGGGTTACGATTTCTACACTCAACTTTGTCGTTGGTGTTGATGGGAATCCACAACCTTGTTGTTTTACTACCGCTATTTGGATTGAGGTAATAGTATTTACGTTACTTTATACATCTGATTTACCTCTGTTATAAATCCTCGAGTACTATGTGTGTCAGCATACTGATCCAGGGATGACACTTAAGCACAGAGACTTGACTGTCTGAGGTCGGGTCGCTACATCATGTCTGGGCAGCAAATCTAGTCCTCCACAAACTACCCAACCCCCCAGTTTCTTTCCATTTTCAACAAAGAGATTGGTTCCTTACAGATGTGTGTACTGGGTTACCCCATTTTTCCCTTTTCGACAAACAAAGCGGCTGGATAGCCAATCTACTACTTTCCCTCCCTCCTTTCCTCATTGAACCACGTCCTAGATTCATGCCCCCCCCACCGCACCCTTCTTTCCTCTTTGAACCAAGACCTAGATTCGACTACAGAATCGAAAAAGATCTACATGCAGCTAGAGCAATGACGGTTTCAAAGAAACTTATACCTTAGGGTCGTCGGGATGTGGCAAGGCGTGCGGCGGGAGGCCGAATCTGCCCACACTACATACGACGGCAAGGAAGAAGGGGTCGGTGGCCCTCCCGCATAGGCGCTAGGTGAAAGAGAACAGCGCACCGGCAGTGGATTGCCTCCCTTGCCGAAGGTGATAGAGTGAACGTGCATCTCCCCCCTTCCTGGTGCGGTGAGATCCGGACACCTCCTTCACCAGCTATGAGGAGGGAGGAGAGAGACAGGGGCAACAACACAGTCTTGTTTAGATCTGGTGAAGAGGGTGAGAGACTGTGAATATAGCAAACCCTAGCAAAGGAACGCTGAGCCTCTAGCGTGTATATATATGTAGTGCAGCGAGAGTGTGGAGAGAGCAAACCCTAGCGACTAAGAGTTGAGGCTCCAGCTTATATAGTGTACTACATATATACTGTATTACGGACTGAGCTCCGGTGCCTTAACTGCACCTGCCTTTGGCTGTATGTCAGGTGGGCCAGCCACATTTTGGGCCCACCTGTCATACACCCAAAGTCAGGTGCATTAAGTCAATGAAGCTGTGTCCATATAGTACTCGTGTATACTACTAATATATAGCGGAGCGGTTTTCTTATTATCTCCATAATAATCGTTTTAAATTGTGTAAGTACGAAACAAAACTCTTTATTTAACGTACTAGTGAAGAAAACTACTACTTTCGATGAACTAACGATCCACGCATCCTGGTTGCACTTCCTGTCCTTCACGTGCGGTACACTACAACCACACATGCGCCAAATTATTGGAAACATGTGAGAGTGTGTACAACTAAAGAATTTTAATTCCAATTATTGGAAAGGTTTGTGAGTATGTATAGTTTGCCCTCTCTCAATAATTATGGTTCGTTGTGTTCGGCCTAAACTTGGCCAAACTTTCCATAGTTTGACTTCAGTGAAATCTAATATGCAGAGTAAATAAAAATGGAGTGCTACTATGCCCATCCGGGTTTAATCAAAGTTAATAGCTGGACAAATAAAATTACAGGGGGTGATAAGGGCACGAACCCGAACGCGCCGCTGATTTAGCCCGATCTTTCACGATGCAACAACCTCGAGCAAATTCCAACGACGAAAGCTCCCAATTATGCGAGCGATACACGCAACCTGAACCTGTGGTAACAACAACTAACAAGCAATACCTCGGTTGACAAGGCACCTCCCGTCGGAGTAGAAGTAACCGGCACATAATCCGTCGTCGCCGACGTACCTCAAGCCAATATCTAGCAAATCCTCGATCACGAGAATCCTCTTGCCAAAGTGTAATCTTCTTAATAACAGAAAATTTCACAAAGATAAACAAGACAAACACCCAGAGGGCCGCTTCATAGTCGATACACGACGTTGTCTAAACTCTAAAAATAGTCTTATCCCTAAAAGTCTCAATAGTAAATAACATATATAACCTAGGATACAAACCGACTGATACTTGGTCGGCCAAGAAAAACAAAAGGCACACAGGCCATCTTACGTAAGGGCATGTACAATGGTTGATAAGGTAGTCTTATCTTAAGTCTTGCATGTAATTTAGAGATGACAAAACATTTTATCTACAATGGGTCATCTCTTAGCCTCATCTTCAATAACTAGTCATTCCTAAAAATGTAGCGAGACATATTATGCTAAGAGATCATCTCTTGTGTTCTCTTAAATAAGAAAGGACAAGCTTTTTCTTATGAGTTCTCTCTCCTCCACCTCATCACTTATCCTACGTGGCACTGGTAAGATAGCACCATTGTACATGCCCTAATTGAATTAACATCCTTCGCGTGTTTTGTTGCACCGCAGCCGATCTCCTTTGCGTGTACGTTCTGATCTTCTATTTTTCTTTTTCTTTTCCAAACATACACAGTTGGTTGACTTGGAAACGTATCTGTAGCATGTACGTGGATACTGCTCCTCTTCCTATTTTTCCTCCATGGTTTCCACGTCCCATTATTTCTCCAAAGGCATCCATGATATTCTTTTGCACGTTGGTTAGAAAACAAACAAATCTTTCCTAGTTTTGTGCGTGCATGCACTTGCATGGTCTCCTTTAAACCAACAACACTCTCACATTTAACATGCACCCTTTCTTTATGTATAACTTGCATAAATCCTGGACCACATAGAATATGCAAGGTTCCATCTTTTCCTTTGCTAAGATGTGTCATCACCTTCATAATTTGTTCATCCTCGTCTCGGTTAACTTTCTTTCCGACATCCGCCTCATGTACATGCATTGTCGCTGCCTCATTCATAATATCCTCCGTTTGCACCCCTCTGTCGACGACTGCCGAAGTCGCCTGCAACCCCTTGTCATTTACCGACATACTCACCATGACTTGTGTACTAGTCATGTTTGCAGTAGGGCATGCCACATCATCCTCCCTCTCTTGAAAGGAAACCGTCCTCGGTTTCGAGCTGTCATACAAAACTCTCTCTTTCCGTACTGTCAGCACGACATCTGAGCAAATCGACGTCTCTTCCATTGGTTTTAGTGTCATTTGTTTCCCATCATGAACAAAAGTATATGTATTCATCCTCCCGGCATGTGTTGCATTGCGGTCGTATTGCCATGATCGTCCAAGCAACTTCTAATGGCAAAACGTCACATTCCACCTCATCAATATACTGTCCAACTTTAAATGGCACACGCACCTTATGTGTAATTTTGAGCTACCCACAATTATTCAACCACTCCAAACGATGTGGTGCATCATATCGCCATGTGGACAAGCCAAGTTTCTCCACCAATGTCTTGCTGATCCCATTGGTGCAGCTACCTCCATCAATAATCAATTTACATGTCGTTCCCTTGATGTCACACTGAGTCTGAAATAAACTCCACCGCTGCCCTTTATCCACCTTATTATTGTTGCCATTGTGTACCCTCTTCAGTTGTATGCTCAACCCATTCATTGGTGCTGATGCTTCCTCTTTTATTGCCATGTCCACATGTGCCTATGGAACCTTGTGAACACCAGGTACTGTTTTTTCCTTCTCATTTGGAGTAATCACGAGGGCCTCTAACTTGTTGACACCCTTCAACACCAACTTATTAATTTTAGCATTGTGCTCCATGACTTTGATTTTCTGAGTACATGCCTTCACTGGAGCTACCACCATGGTTGCCACACGGGGCACCGCAATACTTTCATGACGAGAAGGTAAAAAATTTGCCCTTAAAAAGTTTCGAAAATCCTTCCAAATAGTCGTCGAGTAATCTAACTTTTTGTCACGTGTCTCCTTACGCCACAACTCATACAACTCATCATCCACACGCTCCAGTGCAAGATCCAAAGCAATAAACTCATCAAAATTAGAATCCTATGAAGCGCGCTTTTCAAACGCACGTTCCATCATATTTTCCCATGATTGATACTCTCTCGGTGTAGCATCACTTTTCAACCACCCTGTAATTTTTGGCGTCTTCAACTTTTCATTGTGGGACTTGTAGCCATAATAGTCAGGGTCGCCGTACATCCTCAATCAAGAAAACAAATATTGCACCATGAGAAACCAAGTAATCTGATACCACCTGATAAGGGCACGGCCCCAAACGCGCCGCTGATTTGGCCCGATCTTTCACGATGCAACAACCTCGAGCAAATTCCGCCGACGAAAGCTCCCAATTACGTGAGCGATACACGCAACCTGTAGCTGTGGTAACAACAATTGACAAGCAATACCTTGGTTGACAAGGCACCTCCCGTCAGAGTAGAAGTAACCGGCACGTAATCCGTCGTCGCCGACAGACCTCAAGCCAATTGCTAGCAAATCTTCGATCACGAGAATCCTCTCGCGAAAGTGTAATCTTCTTAATAATAGAAAATTTCACAAAGATAAACAAGACGACACCCAGAGGGACACTTCATAGTCGATACACGACGTTGTCTAAACTCTAAAAATAGTCTAATCCCAAAAAGTCTCAATAGTAAATAACATATATAACCTAGGATACAGACTGACTCATACTTGGTCGGCCAAAAAAAAGGCATGCAGGCCATCTTACGTAATTGAATTAACATCCTTCGCGTGTTTTGTTGCACCGCAGCCGATCTCCTTGGCGTGTACGTTCTAATCTTCTATTTTCTTTTTCTTTTTGAAACGTACACAGTTGGTTCACTTGGAAACGTATCTGTAGCATGTACGTGGATACTGATCCTCTTCCTATTTTTCCTCCATGGTTTCCACGTCCCATTATTTCTCCAAAGGCATCCATGATATTCTTTTGCAGGTTGGTTAGAAAACAAACAAATCTTTTCTAGTTTTGTGCGTGCATGCACTTGCATGGTCTCCTTTAAACCAGCAACGCTGTCACATTTAACATGCACTCTTTCTTTATGTATAACTGGCATAAATCCTGGACCACATAGAATACGCAAGGTTCCATATTTTCCTTTGCTAAGATGTGTCATCACCTTCATAATTTGTTCATCCTCGTCTTGGTTAACTTTCTTTCCGACATCCGCCTCATCCACATGCATTGTCGCTGCCTCATTTATAATATCCTCCGTTTGTACCCCTCTGTTGACGACTGCCGAAGTCGCCTGCAACCCCTTGTCATTGATCGACGTACTCACCATGACTTGTGGACCAGTCATGTTTGCAGTAGGGCATGCCACATCAGGGGAGCTAAAGACAAAGTTGTGAGAAGGCTTAGAAATCAATACAAAACTTATGCTCTTAGTACCAACTTCGATCCTTCTTCGAGGAACATTTGGTTGATAGCCAATTGTGTGATAAAATTGCACCAACGTGAAAGATGACTGCATCTCCAACGCAACCGTGTTGGAGCTATGTGGGGAGCTGCGGCAGTGGAGTAAGCCGGCTCCAAAAGGACGATGTACTACCTGGGACATCGGGCTGTAGCTAGAAGGGCGGTTGGGACGCGTCATCAGCCCATACCGCGGGGACCCCCGATTGGGACGCACCGACTGGGGGTTTTCTCCCTCGCCGATGTCGACCACGTCTACGCGGAAGATTGTTCCCTTCCCCCAGCAGCGGGATCAGGCCAGATATGGGGCCAGCGGTGTGGCCACCGTCGTTCTATGCTTGTGAAGAGAGCAACCCAAGCAAGCAGGCTTGTAGCTTAGGCTCCTGCTAGTGTATATATAGTGGTTTTCCTTTTCTCTCCATATCAACCATTTTATATTGCATACATGTCATTGAAGAGTGAAATGATGGTTGCTTCTTCCGACTAACTTACTGTGTGATTTGACTACTCCTTAGTGGCCCCTACACGTACCCCCCTACGTGTATGACCGTTCCTGAGTCTCACTTGTACTTCTCTCTATTTTCTTGCATGACACGTAGACATGATGCCCATAGAGGAATTTTGTTACTGGATGTTATTACGTAGTACTGTACTACTAGCACCTACCCCCTCCTTCCGGTTCACTACTAGTACTCCCTTCGTCCTAGCTTATTGGTCCCCTTTGTACTCAATTCATGGGCTCGTTTTCCTCAACAAGTTGTCTTTACCAACGTATTAATATCGGGAATGCATGCATGAACAACGAATGATTAAACCTTGCATGCAACGTTTTGACAAAGCATTGACTTATGAACATGTGAATGTGAGGGACTACAACCTCGTGCATGCATGCAACAGTCACACGTACACATGGACGCAAAAACGCACGCGACGCCTTAATGGATGCATGTCCGAGAACATGACGGAACACACACAGTCACGCTCAAGTGCTCAACCTACACCTGCATGCACACACATACTCAGCCAGGGTGAGCTAGTGACCGTATAAACACCAGAAAATGTATATATTGAGCACAATGAGTGCATTATGAAGTCCACTGACCGTATTTTTACAAATATACAGTGACAGACAGTGTATTTATCTCATTTTAAATTAAGCCATATTAACCGGAAAGGAGGCAGTATGGACTAGCATTACTTTGTTGTGTCCCGTCAACTTTCCGAACGAGGAGAAGCTTGCAGGACGGGAGAAGCTTGCGTGCAGTGGCTCACAGGACAAGGAGAAACTTTTGACTAATGCAAGTTCTCCCTCGCTCAGGCGGTGGACGTGCAACAGTTAGTTAGGTGTCAGATTGCCAGAAGCATACACTATACTAGTACTATTATTGTTCGACTTCCCGAAGAGGCGAACAACCAAGCTCAAAGTTTACGAGTACAAGTACTACTACTATAGAGGTATGTACTATACTACTAGGAACCGGATGGAGGAGCGTCTACACCCTTATTATATTTTAAAAATGTGATAAAGCAATCTTCAACACATTTGGTTCTCTTCGAGGGTTCTCGCATGTGATAATGGAAGTTGATTGCATGGAACACTCGCCACAATTCTCGCTTAATTTTGCCTCATACCCTGTTACAAATAGGAGCGTCCGGTAATATTTCCTCTTTTTTTGTTATTCAACATGTAAACAGGTCAGCAAACCTTGTAGCGCATCTTTGTCCGAACCGTGCTTGCTGCACTTTGAATGTGGCCGATAGCTGGCTTGATGAAACACCTCGTTTCCTTCTTGTTATTTTTTGCGGGGTACCTCGCTTCCTAGTGACCATTCTCTTGGCTGATCGTCCTAAGAATGCTTATATATGAATAAAGCTCTCTCATTTACCCACAAAATAGATTAAGCCATATTAACCGGAAAGGAGGGAGTATGGACTAGCACTACTTTTTGGTGTGTCCCGTCAACTCGCAGAACGGGGAGAAGCTTGCAGGACAAGGTGAAGCTCGCTGACGCCTTTTGACTAATGCAACCTACCCTCGCCCAGGCGGTGGACCAGCATCAGTTCATTCCATGTCAGATTGCCAGAGTCATACACTATAGTACCCAACATGCGGAGTACCATCATTGTTCTACTTCACGAAGAGGTGAAGAGGCAAGCGCAAGGTTTAGTCGTACGAGTAGTACTACTACTAGAACTGCATGGTAGAGCGTCTATACTCTTATTTTATTTTAATATCTGATAAAGTACACATTTATTTGGGAGAATGGCGGAAAATGGCAGCCCAATAGTATAGCATTAAAAAACATCGAACATGTAATGATGATATCGATCAACCATGCTCGAATATATCTTGGCCTCCATGCGAGCCCGTCTGTGTGCTCGCGCTCCTCATCTCTCTCAAGGAACGGCGGGTTGCCACCAATTGAGATCGGTTTGCTCACACGCCGGTCCCACATGTCAGTGATATGCCAAGAGGAGGTGCGTTGACTGACTGGCCATACACGTACTTGGTTTTGCACCTTCATACTACTCCTCCCTCCGTCCTAGTTTATAGGGCACGCTTCATTCTGATGCATTTCCCTCAATGCATTTCCACCACCAGAGAGACTTTAGACATATTTAGTTTAATGCTCAATTAATTAGGACATGGTAACCGCAATCAAGTCCACAATTTTCGTTCGATGCACTAGGAGTGGAGTAAGTGCATGCATGTGTGTTCTCGGGGTGGAAGCACTGCATGCATGTGTGTACGCATAATTTCCTCTAGTCATAGACGCCGTGCTATAACTACCAATGCTATTTTTTAGGCCGATCGCTAGTCGCCTTGGTCCTAGAGATTTTTTTTGAAGCGCGCTCTATAAACAGTGACGGATGGAGTAGTATGAGCGGATTCAAAGAAGAGCGTATTGATGGTTACGTATTCCGAGCAACTTAAAGTGGGAAAGGTGGGGCTTATGATTTGACTACTCATTACTCACTATTAATGCGGCGCAACGACCGGGCTGAGTCTCTCATGCAGTTGTGCACTACTCCCTCGATTCTTAAATATACTCCGGAGTATTTGTCTTTCTAGAGATTTCAACGAGTGACTACATACGAAGCAAAATGAGTGAATCTACACTCTAAAATATGCCCATTTGAAATTTGTAAAAAGACAAATATTTAGGAATGGAGGAGTATAATTTTGTGCATGGCACATGGACTCGGATGCTGAAGAGGCTTCTAGCAATGCTATCAAGCTTCCAGCATTTTGTTTACATAATTGACGTACTATACAAATAATTATCCAGCGACATGAAATTGTACAATGCTCTAAGCTTTCAGCTTTTGTTTCGTGTGTCTTGCCATCGATGCTCTTTTGGAAACAATAAAAACTAACTTCCTTGCTAATTCATCTCACTGGTTAGCAGATCAGAGCTAATATTTACATCACAACTAAAGACAAAGTTGTGAGAAGTTGTTAAATTAAAAGCGATCCATGCTTTCATTGGCAGCAACGTCCCCCAGCTCTGTCTAAATGAACAAGGCATGTTGGGAAAAAAGTAGCTGTCTGGAGCATGCAACATTCCGATCATTTTGTGTAGTTCCACTAAAATAGAGTTGAGCGTCCCTATTCCAAAGATATTAAGTGTGATTACGATAATACAGGACTGCTGATGAAATAATAAACACACAAATAGAACCCGATCACCTTTGCAGTCTCTCTTAAGGCTAACTAGTTGGAGAAGATTAAGAAAATAGTTGGAGAAGATTAGGCTCGGAGTTGGATGAGGAGGATAGAGCAAAGCCAATCTCCCTTTGTGCAGTCGCACTGAAATGTAGAGATGTTGCCCGTGTGAAATTTTAGTACAACTGCACAAAACACTCTTAACAAAAAAGTGATTTGTGCAGTTCACCAAAAGGTCGCAATAGCAACGAGGTGAAATGGATAGCCTTGTTTGAAAAAAGAGGTAGAAAGGAAACAATTACTGGCCAATAACAGTTCATGACACATACAACAACAAAAAAGAAGCATATTCCTTGTCTGAAGGGAAGATAACAACACAGTTGTCGGGGATATACCCCGCGGCGTAACCCGGCTGGAAGTATAACCCGGCCGGACTTGGCGATTCACTGGCGACCCGCACTGACCAGACGGTTTACAAGCAACCTGTTTAAACATTATGACGCACTAGTAACCTGGCGGGCGGGACAGACGGATGACAAGGCTCAAGGCCGAGAAAGCCGGTTTATGTTAATGGTGGGTCGGTTTAAGAGGAAAGGCGTGAGGAATATTTACCTTACAAGGTGTTAAGACCCGGACTTGTATCCAGTTTGTATTAGAAGGTAGACTAGTCCTAATCCTAATAGGACTCCACATGTACCCGCCCCTCTAACTTATATAAGGAGGGGCAGGGCTCCCCAAAGAGGGACGAACAATAAGCAAGAAGATAATCTCTAGGGCTAGACACAACTAGGAGCGCCGGTTTACGGCGACTCTCTCATGAGCATAATGAGATCTAGCCTCAAACAGCATGTAGGGCTATTACTGGATGATGTTTCCCAGGGCCCGAAGCTGTCTAAATCCCCGTCTTGTGTGTTGATCCGCCCCGCATATCTCGATTCTGACCAACCCCTTCAAGCTACCGCGTAGATACGTTGGCCTCACGACTAAGTCCTCACACTAGGACATCTGACGTAATTATTCCACGACAGTTGGCGCCCACCGTGGGGCCTGCACACGGTGGTGTTGAGTTCTTGGAGGGATCTACTTCAGGGATCAAGAAGCTCGCGGTTTACGGATGAAGAACTAGCGTGGAGCAATAGTATGGGGAAAAGCCGTGGCCGGGTTAATTAATTTTGATGTTCAACTTTGGAGCGGGCCGCATGAATTTTGAGTTCAGAACAAATTAGGGTTTGGAGTTCTGTTGTGCGCCGCCGACGCAAAGTGATCCATCGAATCCGGTCAATCAACAAGTGCGTGTGCAGGCAAGGATCAAGACCCCGTGGGATCCATCCATTGAGCCATCAACACAAGAAGAAAAGTCAAACCAACAACAAGTCAGAGAGCCCGGGTATGCATTGGACTCCGATTCCGCCTCCACCGGCTGGCATCACCGCTACGGTCAGCCTCCGCCGGCTCGTTTCTGCGGTGGCCCGCTTCTGCTGCTATTGTTTCTGGTGTCAGGACCAAGTCAAATCTGAAGTACTTGTAAAAGCAATACTATTCCGTTGCTGCTGTTCACATAGAGTGATCCATCAAATAATTGAGTACTGCCCATGGTTTAATCTCCAATGCACAACCCGTCCGGCTCGCCTCTGCTGCTAGCCCACGTGCGTGTACTTGCCACCATGGACAAGCCGCCGTGCCATTGCGCGGCCTTGAGCCGCTCGCGAGTCATCGTCTCTCCCGCACATCTCACGAGCCGGCCTCTGAGCTGCCGCCTCCATCGTTGTGTGCATCTTCATCTGACGAAAGTACCAGGTAAAATATTCATCTGCTATAAAAATAGCATTATACCGGGAATACGGAGCGCACGGCATCATCATTTTTCACCGTCGGTTCATTCGACCGTACCCGCGCCGACTTAACTGTCCGCGTTAACGGCCGACTCGTCTGTCCGCACCAGCTTACAATGCTGCGACCAACTCATCTCTTCGAACTGCCTCTGATGTTGCGGTCGTTTTACTGTCCACCCTGCGGTCCGGCCTATTCAACGTGTTGGTTTGACTATCGTACTTTACACACAGATCATCTGTCGTTCACAAACATCAGGTGATATCCATCTAAATTTATCGTATTAATACTTATTGTTTTTTTTGAAAGAACAATTACTCTGCCCTGTAATATTGTTACACAAGACAACTTTTTATGCCATTATACTGCGGATACGGAGTGCATGCACTAGCATTCGTCTATGCCAGGCTGCTCGACAGACATGCATGCAAGCCGCAGTTCCCGCCATCCAGTCCGCATCAACTCGTCTGGACCGTGTGAATTGCCCAATAAAGCGCACACAGGCTGCCATCCCCCATAGTAAGGTCTACATCAACGTATAGCCGTCTCACCCGTCTGTGCCGGTTTACAATACCACAGGTAAGTCCCTCGTCCGCCCCCACAGCCGACTCTCTCATCCGCATCAGCTTACAACGCAGCTGCCGACTCTCCCCGTTCGCACCGGTTTACAATGCCGTGGCCGGTTCATTCGTCTGCACCCGCGTCCGACTCACCCATGGTGATCATCAACTCCGCGGTGGATAATTTCTGGCCTAACATATGAAAGAGTAGTTGTTCACCACAAAAACTATGGCGGATCATGGATGTATAGCTCGCGCCACCATTATAATGCGCTAGCATCTGACCATACCATCAAGCTCGGTGAATATATGTACAAGCCGCCATTCTGCAGATCAGTTTATATCAGCATGATGTGGCTAACTCGCCCATCCACGCCGACTTATAACACCGCGGCCGACTCAACTATCTGTGCAGCCTGTGATGTTGCAGTCGTCCTTGTCGTTCGTCTCTTATGGCCTGGTCTACATCAACATACCGGGCCGCACTTGTCTGCATGAGTTGTTTATTGAGTATGAGCAAGTTACAACTTGGGTAGCCCAGTTTTCTTTCAACAAAATGGAGGCAAATTATCATATACTATCAATCGCCGTCTGCACTGGGTGGCTCAATGGGCAGGCGCACAAGTCGCCGCCACTATGGTTTGGTTAAACTTCAAATAGCCAGTTCGAAGGAACCATTGGCCGAGTTGCTGACACGGCTCATATGGGATCATTTATAACCCGCCGCAGTCACCTCAACCTTCTGTGGATTCACATCATGCTATCAACACCAATGATATACAACTTATGCCGGTTTGTATCACGGTCAAATTGTTGGGGAACGTAGTAATTTCAAAATTTTCCTACGCACATGCAAGATCATGGTGATGTATAGCAACGAGAGGGGAGAGTGTTGTCCACGTACCCTCGTAGACCGAAAGCGGAAGCGTTATGACAACGCGGTTGATGTAGTCGTACGTCTTCCCGATCCAAACGATCCAAGTACCGAACGTACGGCACCTCCGAGTTCTGCACATGTTCAGCTCGATAACGATCCCCGGACTCTGATCCAGCAGAATGTCTGGGAAGAGTTCCATCAGCACGACGGCGTGGTGACGATGTTGATGTTCTACTGTCGCAGGACTTCGCCTAAGCACCGCTACAATATTATCGAGGATTATGGTGGAAGGGGGCACCGCACACGGCTAAGAGATCAATGATCAATTGTTGTGTCTTTTGGGTGCCCCCCTGCACCCGTATATAAAGGAGCAAGGGAGGAGCAGGCCGGCCCTAGGAGGGGGCACGCCAAGTATGGAGTCCTACTAGGACTCCCTAGTCCTAGTAGGATTCCACCTCCCATATGGAATAGGAAAAGAGGAAGGGAAAAGGAGAAGGAAGGAAGGGGCGCCCCCCTTCCCTAATCCAATTCGGACCAGACCAAGGGGAGGGGTGCGGCCACCCTTGAGGCCCTTTTCCTTCTTTCCCGTATGGCCCAATAAGGCCCAATACGTATTCCCGTAACTCTCCGGTACTCCGAAAAATACCCGAATCACTTAGAACCTTTCCGATGTCCGAATATAGTCGTCCAATATATCGATCTTTACGTCTCGACCATTTTGAGACTCCTCATCATGTCCCTGATCTCATCCGGGACTCCGAACTCCTTCGGTACATCAAAACTCATAAACTCATAATATGTCATCGAAACCTTAAGCGTGCGGACCCTACGGGTTCGAGAACAATGTAGACATGATTGAGACACGTCTCCGGTCAATAACCAATAGCGGAACCTGGATGCTCATATTGGCTCCCACATATTCTACGAAGATCTTTATCGGTCAGACCGCATAACAACATACGTTGTTCCCTTTGTCATCGGTATGTTACTTGCCCGAGATTCAATCGTCGGTATCTCAATACCTAGTTCAATCTCATTACCGGCAAGTCTCTTTACTCGTTCCGTAATACATCATCCTGCAACTAACTCATTAGCTGCAATGCTTGCAAGGCTTAAGTGATGTGCATTACCGAGAGGGCCCAGAGATACCTCTCCGACAATCGAAGTGAAAAATCCTAATCTCGAAATACGCCAACCCAACAAGTACCTTCGGAGACACCTATAGAGCACCTTTATAATCACCCAGTTACGTTGTGACGTTTGGTGGCACACAAAGTGGTCCTCCGGTAAACGGGAGTTGCATAATCTCATAGTCATAGCAACATGTATAAGTCATGAAGAAAGCAATAGCAACAAACTAAACGATCAAGTGCTATGCTAACGGAATGGGTCAAGTCAATCACATCATTCTCCTAATGATGTGATCCCGTTAATCAAATGACAACTCATGTCTATGGTTAGGAAACATAGCCATCTTTGATCAACGATCTAGTCAAGTAGAGGCATACTAGTGACACTCTGTTTGTCTATGTATTCACACATGTATTATGTTTCCGGTTAATACAATTCTAGCATGAATAATAAACATTTATCATGATATAAGGAAATAAATGTTAGCTTTATTATTGCCTATAGGTCATATTTCCTTCACAAATATGGAGAATCTCAAGCCAACTCATCGAGTCACCTTGAGACTCGGGGGCTACGATGACATGACTCAGCAAATGTTGCCAGTTTCAGCAAATTTAAGAACCCGAGGACGATGGAGGGGAAGATAACCCGGTTCCGGAGGCTACTGTTATATTGATGAAAATTTAAAGGCTGTCAGAAAATTTCTGGCTTAGAAAGTATATGACAGTTACAAAAGCCCGGCTCAATGAAGAAGTTCCGGGTCATCAGGAAGGATTCCGGTTTAAAATCCGGCTCAAGGGAAGTCAGTCTCACTGAAGCTCTCAAATCCGGTTTAAGAATTTCCGGTTCAAAAAGAATTAAGTTCTCGCAAGTTCGAGTTTAAAAGGTTGTCAGAAAATTTCTGGCTGAAAATGAAGATTCTGGTTTACAATCCGGTTCAAGGGAAATATGTCTCCCATAAAGCTCTGACGCTCTCAATATCTGGTTCAAAATACCGGTTCAAGAAGAATTTATCTCTTGCAAAAAGTTAAAGGTTGCCGAAGAGGACCTGTTGCCATGACACGCGGTTCAAACCTTGAAGGATCCACTGCTCAGTTGGTAAAGCACGAAGCTCTTAACCTTGTGGACGTGGGTTGAAGCCCCAATATGGGGGTTACATCAAATGATGTTATTTTCAATGAAGTATATATAAAGTCCCAGCTCAATATTATCTTACTGAGCCGGCCCATGGGGGCTACACTGATTGAAGTTTTTATAAGCATAAGGTAATTAGAAGTCCCAGGTTGCTGCAAGCATGACAACCCGACACTTGGGGGCTACATATATGGAATACTCAGTTTATGACCGGTGATTGAGATGAACAAATTGGGTTACTTCAAGCTTGTGACATTCATATTGAAGCAAGTCTTAAGTTATTACTATGTTCCCTTCTTAAGATTTGGGGGCTACAAGTGACAGGCATATAAGAGGTATATTTTCAAGCTTGATGTTAAACTACAATTATGACCCGGTGCCATCAATATTTATAAACCGGCAATTTTTGCAATGATAAACCGACAAGTTCTACATTCTTAAACCGGCTGAAGATCAGGTGAGTATTTCAAGGACCAATATTTTTGTTAAAGCAATGGGAGTTGAGTCAAAGGAGTTATTCTTCATAATATTTCTCTGTGACAAACCAATGTCAGCAAATTGATTATGAAGTTAGCTTATTGACCCGGGTTTTCTAGAAGAAGGAAATGACAAGGACTTAAGGATGTTCAGGTGCCGACTTACAAGAATTCTTAACCCGGAGTACAACCTGTCAAATTTGTTCTTGTGTTTATTTTGTAGTAGAAGTTTACCATGGATAAATCCAAGCTAAACATGGGGGCTAATGTCGGGGATATACCCTGCGGCGTAACCCGGCTGGAAGTATAACCCGGCCGGACTTGGCGATTCACTGGCGACCCGCACAGACCAGACGGTTTACAAGCAACCAGTTTAAACATTATGACTCACTGGTAACCCGGCGGGCGGGACAGAAGGATGACAAGGCCCAAGGCCCATAAAGCCGGTTTATGTTAATGGTGGGCCGGTTTAAGAGGAAAGGCGTGAGGAATATTTACCTTACAAGGAGTTAAGACCCGGACTTGTATCCGGTTTGTATTAGAAGGTAGACTAGTCCTAATCCTAATAGGAATCCACATGTAACCCGCCCCTCTAACTTATATAAGGAGGGGCAGGGCTCCCCAAAGAGGGATGGACAATAAGCAAGAAGATAATCTCTAGGGCTAGATACAGCTAGGAGCGCCGGTTTACGGCGACTCCCTCACAAGCATAATGAGATCTAACCTCAAACAGCATGTAGGGCTATTACCGGATGATGTTTCCCGGGGCCCGGAGCTGTCTAAATCCTCGTCTTATGTGTTGATCCGCCTCGCATCTCTCGATTCTGACCAACCCCTTCAAGCTACCGCGTAGATGCGTTGGCCTCATGACTAAGTCCTCACACTAGGACATTTGCCGTAATTATTCCACGACAACAGTTGTGTTTGTCTAAAACGGTGTGAGGAGGAGATTGCAATATGGAAGGTACGCCAGTCGAGCTACGTTTTGGGCAAAGAACTATGGAAGATCCACATGCAGCGACGTGGGAAGATGGCCAGTGGAGCAAGGCTAGAGGGGATACCTGGGGGTCACATGGATGTAACTAGGTGAGCGACGGCGGGCGGGGTCTGCCCATACTGCGGCAGCGAGCAGGTGGCGTAGGCCCTACCGCGCTAGAGCTTGGTCAGAGAGAACGCCGGGTACCGCAGATCGTGACGTGCTCCCTCGGCGCCGTCGAACGGAGAAAATATGCACATCCTCACTTTCCGTCGGCGGACGGGATGCGGTCGGATCAGTGACCAATGGTGGGAGAGAGAGAGGCCACCGCCGCCTTGTGTGAGATACTCTGAAGAGAGACGAACCTAGGCAGGCAGGCTCCATTGTATATAGTGGAGCGGACTACCTTTTTCTCCATAAAAATCATTTTATATTCCGTGTACGTGCCACTGAGCGATATAACTTTATTTAAAAATAATGCGCCAATGCATCAAGTAGAACTTTGTTTCGTGCACGCATGGTACACGACCTCCGTAGGTAAACAACCGCTACACGCGTTCAAATTAGCACGTGGGCTGCCATTTTCGTACAGAAATGATCTCCATCGTGTACCTGCGCGGGTATGGCTGGGCACGAAGCGTGAGTACGTACACCTATTCTCTTCGTGTACATACACCACCTATGTGGGGTTGTGTGAGAGAGATACAAACGTAGAGAGATATAGTGTGTGGGTTCGTGAGTGTTTTTTTTGGGGGGGGGGTCAATCAAAAAATGTAACATATGCAATGTGTGTGAAATAGAGTCCTAGATATATCATATATATAGAGGGGGCGATCCACGAGAAGAGAGTGGAGGTATCATTGGCTTGAGGTATCCATAGAATCGAAGAGAGGGATGATGATGTGTGTGTGTGTGCACGCGCATGATCGATAAAGAGTGCCATCGAATTTGTGTGTGCCCACGTCAAAGATATAGAGTGGCTGGCCTACTGGAACATAAGAGGGGACAAGTGCAGTTTGTATCTGTGGCATGGACACCTGCCTACAACGCTCGACTATCGGTGTGTGGTGGTGGGGGGAGGCCTAATTAATTATAGAGGTACAATGACTGGTATATGTGTGGAGGAGGAGAGAGGCCTACCTTATGTATTAAGGGACATCGATTGGAATCCATGCATATGTGTAGGAGAGGAATAAGGTTGGGAGAGAGACAGAGCTAGAGTGTTGGAGGGGGTGGTAGTGGAGTTGCTTCTAACAAATGGTGGGAGACAGTGGCGGACCTAGGAATGGGCCAGGCCCCAGGCGAACTGGGGCAAGGCCCAGGCACCTTAGTTGACTGTAGCGTTTTATTGTAGCTACAGTGTTAAAGTCGATCGATGGGTGGGGGGGAAATAGTTAAAGTCGACCTAGGTATATGTAGGGAAATCAATCGGTATACATGCATGTATGTGTTAGAAGCAAATAAGGCCCGAGGAGAAGGATAGAGAGAGAGTGATACATCTAGGAGGTGGTGCGAGAGGCATACTATATCGAGGGGGAAGGAGTGTGTGAGTACGAGATCGATGAAAAGAGTGGTGGGAGTGAGGCATGGAAGGTGAGAAGAGAAGAGGGGAATCTTGTGTTTGTGGTAGGCACACCTGGCTAGAGAGGCATATCAATCGATGTGTGGCATAAAGAAGGAGCTGGGGAGCCTACACACACCGTGGGTGAATGACCTAAAGTGAAAAGACGAATTTGCACAATGGAGCTAGAGAATGCCGAGGGAGGTTCAGAGGGATGTGGGCGTGTGCATGCACGAGAGAAAGTTAGCGCTAGCTACAAAGATAAGAGGATTGTGTGGGTGTAAAAGACGAATAGAGATCATAATTCATTATAAAAAGTGAATTCAGATATTTGAAGAATTTATCATAGTGTTTTAAACCGACGCATGTGTGAATATATATAACGGTGATACACATGGTGTGGTTATGAATATGTTATACTACATATAATATAGTTTACTCTTCTCTTATAAAAAACAGAGTTGTTCATGATGGTGTGCCTGCCATCCTGCAATATAGGCCATCCGATTTATATATAACGGATCGGAAGGAAACTATGGCAATTTTGAAAAAAAATACCCACACCCCTCTCCATATTTGCAAATAAGGCCTCCCCTTCATCATGTTGATGTTCCCTTGAACGCATGGGAATCTTGCTAGTACTACTTATAATATATAGAACATTGATTATAATTTGGGATAATGTGTTGTCACAGCCCTAGAATACCTGAGTGGAATAGTTGCATCTGCACTCATGCATCATGGCCAAAATTTCTGAAAGTTGAATTGAGGTTTGTTGAAACCCTCAGAAACCAATTCAAAAATAATCAACATTTAACTCTCATCAAATGAGTCCAAGGAAATGTTCCTGTTACTCTGAGAAAATATTGGTAGGAGGTAAAATTCAAACAAATATTTTTGGATTCACATAAATATTTATTTTGGGCATTTGAATTAAATCATAATGTATTTGAATTGGCTTTATTTCTGTTATAAAAGAAATACATGCCCAATAATTTTTGAAATTATTGTGGGGCTCTAGAATAATATCTCTAGTCCATACAATAATTTACAGAAGCAAATAAATTGGTTTAGTACCCCTACTAAATCAAAACAAACAGACAGAAAATAGAAAACAGAAATAAAAGGGGGGGAGAGGGTTATTTGGGCCACTTACCAGCCGGCCCAGTAGTTCGGCCCAGCTAACTGGCCACGCCAGTCGTCCCTCTCCTCTCGCCAGGAGGACAGGGGCGCGTGCCCGCGGCGCGCACGTGTAAGTGCATCTAGTGCCACCCCTAGTTGCTTTTGGAGTATTGACGACAAACCTAGTTGAGGGACTAATGTGTTTGTGAGAATTGTAGGATAACACAGGTAGAAGTCCCTCATTGATTCGGTTTTCCTACCAGAGATGACCCCTAAAAATGTATGAAGACATTGAAGTCAAAGGTGGTATATGAAGATATTCACATTGAAGACTATGACAAGAGAAGACACCACATGAAGCCTATGGAGCTCGAAGACTTAGATCTTTTGTAGTTCTCTTTCTTTTGTGTTGAGTCATAGGAACCACCGTACTGTTAAGTGGGGTCCAAGAGAACCAGTCAGAATGACTATAGTGATGCCTAACCAAATCCTATGTCTTCGAGTGAAGACTATGAGAGCGAATCTTGTCCAGAGTCGGACAAGTCAGCTTTGCTTCCAGCCCAAGTAAAGTTGTCGTGTGAGTTTGAAATCTGATCGTTGGAACACGTGTCAGTTCCTTAGTGACCCAGGGTCATTTCGGACAAATCAGGTCGGGTTGCCAAGTGGCTATAAATAGCCCACCCCCTACAACCATAAACGGTTGGCTGCTCAGATTGAGAAAACGGCTTTTGTCGTTTGAGAGTAACCCACCTCGAAGCCTTTGAGAGAGAATTCCTTGCGAGGATAAATCCCTAACCACCCAGAGCCAAAGAGAATTAGGCATCACTTAAGTCTTCCTGTCTGTGTGGTCTGAAGACTTATTACACTTGAGGACTGTGCATCCTCCAGCCAGTTAGGCGTTGCGTTCTGAGCATCCAAGAGACATTGTGGATTGCCGGTGAACGAAGTCTGTGAAGGTTTGGGAGTCTACCTTGAAGACTTACCAGAGTGATTGGGCGAGGTCTGTGTGACCTTAGCTCAAGGGGAATATGGTGAGGACTGGGTGTCCTGAGCTGCGTGTTCAGGACTGGGTGTCCGGGACTGTGTGTCCTAAGCTTTAAATACCTAGCCGCCCCTAACCAGACGTACAGTTGTCATAGCAACTGGAACTGGTCCAACAAATCATTGTCTTCAGCGAGTAACTGGTTCCATCTTCCCTTCCCTTTACTTACTGTTACTCCTTGTGAAGTCATTGTATGTTTGCACTATCTTTTGTCTTCACTGAGTGACTGCATGTTCTGTGTGGCTTCACAATATCTTCCTACCTGATCCTTACTATATTGCTTCTATTAGTCATTGTGCTTTCACTATTGAATACTTGACTATGGCTTGCCTGGTGTAGTCTACCTTCCGCTGCAGGGTAATAGGTTTAATTCTATCGTTTGTCTTCATAACTTCCACGTTTTGAAGACTTTCTTAAAAATCGCCTATTCACCCCCCCTCAAGTCGATATAACGCACTTTCAGCACGCACGCGCACCGCCACCTCCTGCCAGCCTGCTCCCTCCCCGATGCTGCTACGAGCGCCATGACACCCCCCAGAGGCCCCCTGACATCTCTCTCTCTCACCCGCAACCTCTCCCCTCCCCTGGCTCTCTCTCTCTCACCACCCGAACGCGCCCGCGGCTGACCTGCACCACCGCGCCCACCGCCTCCCCCTCGCTTCCCTGACTGGCTCAAGAGCTCCGCCATCGTCCCCCTCATCTTCACGACCGAACCACGCGAGCCCAGACGCCCTGCATCGCCGGCAACATCACCATCTTCCTCCTCCGCCGCCCTGGATCGCCGAAGTCGATTAGTCACCGGCCGGCCTCCCCCGAGCTCGCTGACGTCTCCAAACTACGCGGGGTGAGCCCCTCTTCATTTCGCCCCTATCCCTGTTGCCCCGCACATCCTCTAGCGCTAGCACCGCCGTGCCCGAAGCTCGCCGCTGCCCTGCCATCTCGTTGTCCTGGCCACAGCCGCCTCCGCCCGCTTTTGAGCTTGCAGCCGTGCTAGTTGAGCTCGCAGGAGTCCGTAGCACTGCCTAGTGGTGAAAATGGTGCACCATAGACTCGTCCCGCACAACGCCGTGGCTCTGTAGCCGTTGAACCTCGTCGCCGGCGAGATTCCGGCCGCCCCGTGACCTCTCGTCTGGTCCATCAGATGCGCGAGAGCAAGAGCTCATGCCCGGTGCCTCCCGAGCGAGAAACCGCAGCCCCTAGCATGTTTCCGGCGAGCTTCCGCCGTAGTTGAGGTCGCCGCCGGTCGATCTCCGGCGGGCTGACGTGGTCGATTAGTTAGTCGCTAATCACCACTGATCCCTCCCTAAGAGACACTGACAGGCGAGCCCTGCAGCGGGTCAAATCCCAGTCAACACGGGATTAACTCCCAGTTAACAGTGAGCCAATGACATGTGGGACCCGGTCGTCAGGTTTGACCTGGTCAGCATCAGTTGACTCGCTGACGTCATGCTTGCACAACACTGACGCAGTTAAACATTTTCTGGATTTAAAATAATTCATAAAATTCCAGAAAATGTTTAAAACTTCAAAAATTCATAGAAAATCAACCGTAGCTCACAATGAAATAAATTATATATGGAAAATGATCCAAAAAAATCCGAAGAATCTGTTTATGGCATTTGCATGCATGTTAGAGCAACTTATATCCCCTGTTTAGGACAATTCAATTAAATGGCATTTAAGAAAGCACATATGGGGTTTGAATTTGAACCTAGGGTTCAAACCAACTTCATTTAATATGGTTGCTAGTTGCATTAGTTCAATCAACAGCATATTGCCGTGTCATGAGCATGCATCATATTGTTGCATTACATTGATTGTGTTTCCTTCTTTATTGCCGGAAGTTGTCCCCTCTCGATAGAAGTGGTTTCGACGATGAGTTCGATGACACCGATGAAGAGCTATACTATCTTCAGAAGTGCCAGGCAAGCAAAACCCCCTTGTTCATTCTGATACAATCCCACTCTCTTGCTCCTGCTCTCTTTTACTGCATTAGGACAACAATGATTCAACTATTACATGCTGCGGTAGTTTAACCCCTTTCCTCTGCATGACCTGTCGTTGCCACGGTAAATAGATGAAACCCACTAGCATGAGTAGGAGTTGTTTGAGCCCTGATGTGCCTACTCATTCATGTTTGCTTGTCATGCCTGCTATTGCTTAGAGTTGTGTCAGGTCTGATTCATCGGGGATGAATTGGAAAGTTGTGAACATGTCCTTCTATGTGTGAGCTAAGTGTGTTGAACACGATTTGGTGAAGTTATCGATGAGAGGCCATGTAGGAGTAAATGGTGGGTTGTTTCTTTGAGGCCGTCCTTAAGAACTGAGATCTGTATGTGTGATTCAAGAATCAGTTACTACCATACATTGGGCCTGAAACCAATGGACCCTCTCGGCTTCTTAATCACCCTAGTACTCTGTCCAGGAGTTGCAACTAGTTTCTGGTGTTTGTAGGTTATGTGTTGGCGGCCGTGCGTAGTGCTGACCCTAGGGGTGGGCTATGATGCGGTAGATACACTATGGCACGGTGTATAGAGTCCCCCGTTTGGTGTCTCGGGAACCCTGTTCACATCGTTCGGGGCCGTATGTGGAAACCTCGGCCGGACTCCCTGCGGATGGAACCTGGATAGGCGATAAACCTGGACTAGAGACTTGAGTGTTTAGGTAGGCCGTGGCCGACACCCTCGTTGGGCTTCCGCTTGAAGGTTGCTGAGTACATGTCGTGTAAACGACGGTAAGTGGTGAGAGCGTGTGTGAAGAAGTACACCCCTGCAGGGTTAACATCCTCTATTAGAATAGCCATGTCCGCGGTAAAGGACTGCTTGGTTGCCTATATAGTTCATAGACAAGTGAAAGTGGATACTTTAAATTGGCAAGAGAAGCGTGAGTGCTATGGATGGCGTTCTCGTAGGGAGGCGGGAGCGGATCCATAGTGGTGTATTGATATGGTGAATATGTGGACTCGTGTGCGCCACCTCAAAGAGTTGCTTGCAGTCGTAGTTCAGGTTAGCCACTGAGTCAAAGCTGGCTTGCTGCAGTTAAACTCCACTACCCCTTTGTTGATACCGATGCATATGTAGTTAGTTCTGATGTATGTCTTGCTGAGTACATTTGTACTCACCTTTGCTAAATTTATATTTTGCAGAAAGACTTCAGTTTCGCTAGTAGCTCCATGTGGACTTAGAATTTTAGCTTGATACCTCAGCTACGATCTTGTGCCCTCGGCAGGATCTGGTAGATAGTCAGGCTTCTTAGCATTTTTCATTTGTAGATGTCTGTACTCAGACATGTTAAGCTTCCGCATGTGCTTTGATTTGTATGCTATGATTGTTGGGTCATGAGACCCATGTTTGTAATATCCCGCTCCTCGGAGCCTAATGAATAAATACTTTCAGTCGTAGAGTCTTGTTGTGATGCCATGTTGTAGTTACACATATCGAGCATATTGTGTGTATGATTGAAATGCTTGGTATGTGTGGGATCCGACAACCTAGTTGTTTATCCTTGGTAGCCTCTCTTATGGGGAAATGTAGTCTTGTGCTTCCATGATCCATAGTAGTCCGCTACGGCCCGGTTCACCCGTGTCCTGCTAGCCCAGCACTACTGCTCCGGAACACTTGACTAGCCGGCATGTGATTCACTTCGTTCCTATGTCTGTCCCTTCGAGGAAATGTCACGCGGTGACATCCGGAGTCCTGCCTAGCCTACTACAGCCCGGGTTCCCGGAGTCCTATTAGCCTAGTGCTACAGTCCGGATTCACACGCTGCTGACCGACATGCTCGATGTTGATTCATGTATGCATGTCCCCGTAAGTTAGTGCCACTTTGGGTTCACGACTAGTCATGTCGGCCCGGGTTCTCTGTCATATGGATGCTAGCGACACTATCATATACGTGAGCCAAAAGGCGCAAACGGTCCCAGGCCATGGTAAGGCGACACCCGTGGGAATACCATGCGTGAGGCCGCAAAGTGATATGAGGTGTTACCGGCTAGATCGATGTGACATGGAATCGGGGTCCTGACAGCTTTGGTATCAGAGCCTGATTTCCTGTAGGATTACCAAGCCAAACTGGTTGAAGTCGAGTCTAGAAATGCTTTAGTTATATAAGGGAATTGAGTGTGGATGGGAACGTAAGGCTCTTTTTACTCCTTTACCTTATGCCTTCTGATCCGAGTCACCCTCATCTCTTCTACGGGGATTAAGAACTAGGCTTCTCTCCTATCTATTAGGATGATGTGTTACTAATCCATAGACTTATAGAATTGATAGTTTCAAGCCTCAGTTCCGTTCCTACTACTTCCGTATGTTGACAGTTGATCTCGGAACCTTGATATTGTGTTGTTGAGTGGTTATGCCACCATTTTGCAGGATGTCTCAAATCTTTTGAGCATTTACAGCTGTTATGCTGTCCGAGTCATCCCAGGTCTCTAACTAGTCTGATGCATTTGTAAATCCCTTCTTCCCGTTTCCGATGTCCTTTTGGGCCAGATTATGCACACTAACGGTCTGTTGAGGTACTCTACTACCTCGACATATATGTTGGAGCTATTATTATGACCCTAGGTGTTTTAGGGAGTCACCTAGTAACCTAGCCATGTTTTGTGTTCCCGGTGTGATGATTCTGGACACCATTCTTGAAAGTGTCTCATGATGTTATTAGTTAGTAGGTATTCTTTCCTGGGTTCTTGAACCCAAGATTCACTCTACTTAATTCGTGTAGATAGTGTTGCTCGTTCCTTTAGGATATTAGTAACCTTTGCGATAGTCCTCGAGGTCCATGGTACATCGATCTTGCAGAAGTTCCTCGTTGAACCGAAAGATCACAACTAGAGTGCTCTTGGCGAGTTCTCGATTCTGTGTTGTTAGTCTGCCAGTCCTTCCTTTTCTGCATGGGTTTTATCCGGAAGAAACATGTTAAACTTGGTTCGACATGCTAATCCATGAATCCACAACTCAAAAAAATCAGATGTTCTTTGAGTTGTCCCCTTTCAGTTATATTCCGACCTTCATCTATCAATTGATAGTTAGGAATAGTTGTGCATTCGTGTTCATCGATGCCTATTATTCTTGTGGTCCGTCGAGCCGTTCTATTTCAGAATGACTAGGAGAAACAAACTCCAGTACCTCATCCATATCTAGGATTGGGTCAAAGCAGTTGTATTCCGCAGATCAAAATGCCAATCCAGCTTTTGATTTTGTTCTACCCTGAAGTATTGCCCTCTTCATGTCAGGATTGTCATGAGAATTGCACCATCTCTCATGAATTCTTGATGAAGTGATACTTCTTGCCATCATGTTTCATTCCTCGGTGTCGTGTTGTCACAACCGAAATGCCGACAAGGGAATCATGGTGTGTGAAATCAATACTCCTAGCAACTGTATTGCTTGGTAGTTCATGGACATTAATATCATTCTTAGTGTGTTGGTTATCGAATCACTATACTAGGATTGGTCGTGTTACCTTGTCCTCATTTCTGGTACACTCTTCGATCAAGAGTTAGGATTGTATCAATCCCTTTCTTATTTAGCTATATCATCTTGCCCTCAAAAGCAAGATTGTTCTCGAGCTTAGAGACATGTCGATGGTTCGTGATGTTCCGAATATCCTCTCGGAAGTATTACCAGGTTGTTCCCTGACCGCTATGTTGAGTTCGTGATCATGTTGGCTTTTCGCTAAACCAGCCATCCAAGAATCTGTGTTGGATATCCCTGAGCTAGTTGGTTGAGCCAGACAACAACTTCGAGGGTTGGAAGATGAAAGCTTGTTCCGCTTAGTTCATCTCCAAAGGGATATCTTTGTGTTTGTGTGTGTTGAAGAAAGATGATATCTCCATCAACTGGTCCTCGTATCAGTTGTTGGATCTATTGTCTTGTCCAAACTTTGATTTGAGTATGGGCAATCATCAAATTAAATTAGAACCAACGATATTCGTAATGTTTTCTTACTCGCGGTTCATCCCTCGAGCATACACCATTACATCATTTGGTCTGACCAATGCTATCACCGTGTTCACATGACGGTGGAAGTCCAGTGATATGGAAATTCCGATGAGTTGCTGTTGAGCCCATCAGCAGCATCTTGTCTCCCCCATGGTCCGTGTTAAACATTAATCTAGTGTTGGAAACTTTGTAACAATGCCTTCATGTTTCGTTCATGAAGCATATGTTTGGATGGAAGTAGTGACTTCCTCTAATTCATGTGCATCTGATGCAAGTTGCCGCTGTGGATTCGAGAAAGTCGATGTTGCTTCTTTTGGAATCATCCCAAATCGGTCATGCATACATGCGAAGTATTCTGTGGTTCGGAGACTTGCAACCTTCGTTCTATATGTGTCCCTAGCACACCAAGCCACTGATTGATTTGTTCAAGGAAAAGGAGTTGTTGTGAAAATCCTAGGTCATGCACAAGACTTCGTTACCCTAGTTGATGGTTCCCCACCTGAACTCGGTAGTGTTTTATCATAAGACTACCATGTGGTCATGCTTGTCTGGGAGAGCGTGTTCACATGTGTTTAGCAGAACCGACTCATGTTTTGGAGCTTGCTATCTTAGTTCATTCCTCGAGAATCTCGCAACGCCATCTCGTCGAATTGTGTTGCAAATTTTCTTCTAGACTCGCTGAATCTGGAATATCCTGTTACCAACCAGATCTGAATCTCAAGCAGATATGATGGTTGGAATGTCTTCCAAGAGCTATAATATTGGTCCCTCTGTAACCCGGTAAAGTGGATGTCGTGACTGACACACCCAGCCGGAAGACCTATTATTGTAGTATCTTGATTGAAGAAGTTGGCCACCTCCCCATAAGGATTTCGTAGGGTTTACTCCAATAGTTGTTCCTTATGGATTTTTGTGCTCCCAAAGTCCGACCTTTTACTTGATGTCCTAGGTACCAAACCATTTTAATAAATGAGTTGCGCTAGCACATCAAGGAGAACATTAGAAGCGGAGTGCTAAATGTCTCTCGGTCGATTATCCAGATTTTGTCCCCTTGGCCTCGCTAAGGTGAAATATGAGAAAGTGTTATCTTCCTTTGCATCCGCATCCTCCACCATGGTGGTATGTTGTGTTGCCAGGATCCTTGTCATGGATATTGGTAAAACCTTGATGAATATGGAAATGCTCAAGTTCTTGAGAGCACGTGCAAGCACTAGGATTTATCGTCGACACTAATTGGGATCCGCTCTTAGTTTCTTCGGTTATGCCATAACTTTTCTAACGATGGAATCACTCTCTTTTGTTGAGTTTCTCCCAGTTACTAGAATCATTCCCATCATTAGCATTTTGTTCATAGCTTGCACCGCCATTGTGCCATTCAACCATGGACTACCCTCCTCGGTAATTTCTGGTCAGATCATCTTCAGAAGTGGTCCTACCATGGGTTCCATCCATTTCCAATGATAAGCAAAAGGTTCATCCATTGGGTTGTCTTCAACAAGGTAGTCCACATCATCCATCCTAGTTTGAGTATGCCATTCTTCCGAACTCCCTCAAACGATCGATTGTGATTTTCCTTAGGCTGGTATAAAGAGTTTCAATGATATAGATATCAAAAGTAATTCCTTTTGCCACTTAAGGGAATAATCCTACGAGTGACCTCCCCCGAGGTGTCCTGTAATGGGATCATGGCAGTTTCTCCTTGCTACTTTGAAACCCTCGTCAATTGTTTCTTCCATCCTTTTTAAGGTTTGTTTTGTGTCTCAGCTCAAGAGATGTTCAACGTCTCATTCCGTGAGTTGCTCGGTCTTTAAGAAGATCGATTCCTATAGAGTTACCTTGCTCTTTTGTCCTCGTGTTGGGTGAAGATCTCGCAAGAAAAGATGCCAAGATCAATATGACGCAAGGAGTCAACATCTTTAAGAAGGGCAGTTGGATCAAGAAGATCATGTTAGCTTGTGTCCCTCTGTCTTCTTACCTCACGACTTGAATCTCGGGACGAGATTCTTGTTTAGTAGGGGTGAGTTGTCACAGCCCTAGAATACCTGAGTGGAATAGTAGCATCTGCACTCATGCATCATGGCCAAAATTTCTGAAAGTTGAATTGAGGTTTGTTGAAACCCTCAGAAAACAGTTCAAAAATAATCAACATTTAACTCTCATCAAATGAGTCCAAGGAAATGTTCCTGTTAATCTGAGAAAATATTGGTAGGAGGTAAAATTCAAACCAATATTTTTGGAGTCACAGAAATATTTATTTTGGGCATTTGAATTAAATCATAATGTATTTGAATTCGCTTTATTTCTGTTATAAAAGAAATACATGCCCAATAATTTAGGAAATTATTGTGGGGCTCTAGAATTATATCTCTAGTCCATACAATATTTTACAGAAGCAAATAAATTGGTTTAGTACCCCTACTAAATCAAAACAAACAGATAGAAAATAGAAAACAGAAATAAAAGGGGGGGAGAGGCTTACCTGGGCCACTTACCAGCCGGCCCAGCAGTTCGGCCCAGCTGACTGTCCACGCCAGTCGTCCCTCTCCTCTCGCCAGGAGGACAAGGGCGCGTGCCCGCGGAGCGCATGCACACGCACCGCCACCTCCTGCCTGCCTGCTGCCTCCCCGACGCCGCTACGAGCGCCACGACACCCCCAGAGACCCCCTGACCTCTCTCTCTCACCCGCAACCTCTCCCCTTCCCTGGCTCTCTGTCTCACCACCCGAACGCACCCACCGCCTCACCCTCGCTTCCCTGACTGGCTCAAGAGCTCAACCATCGTCCGCCTCATCTTCACGACCGAACCACGCGAGCCCGGACGCCCAGCATCGCCGGCAACATCACCATCTTCCTCCTCCGCTGCCTTGGATCGCCGACGTTGATTAGTCACTGGCCGGCCTCCCCCGAGCTCACTGACGTCTCCAAACTACACGGGGTGAGCCCCTCTTCGTTCCGCCCCTATCCCCGTCGCCCCGCACGTCCTCTAGCGCTAGCGCCGCCGTGCCCAAAGCTCGCCGCCGCCCTACCATGTCGTTGTCCTGGCCACAGCCGCCTCCGCCCCTTTTGAGCTTGTAGCCGTGCTAGTTGAGCTCGCAGGAGTCCGTAGCACTGCTCAGTGGTGAAAATGGTGCACCGTAGACTCATCCCGCACAAAGCCGTGGCTCTGTCGCCATTGAACCTCGTCGCCGGTGACATTTTGGCCGCCCCGTGACCTCCCGTCTGGTCCATCAGATGCGCGAGAGCAAGAGCTCATGCCCGGTGCCTCTCGAGCGACAAACCGCAACCCCTAGCATGTTTCCGGCAAGCTTCCGCCGCAGTTGAGGTCATCATCGGCCTTTCTTCGGCGGGCTGACGTGGTCGCTTAGTTAGGCGCTAATCACCACTAATCCCTCCCTAACAGACACTGACAGGCCGGCCCTGCAGCGGGTCAAATCCCAGTCAACACGGGATTAACTCCCAGTTAACAGTGAGCCAATGACATGTGGGACCCGGTCGTCAGGTTTGACCTGGTCAGCATCAGTTGACTTGCTGACGTCATGCTTGCACAACCCTGACGCAGTTAAACATTTTCAGGATTTAAAATAATTCAGAAAATTCTAGAAAATGTTCAAAACTTCAAAAATTAATAGAAATTCAACCGTAGCTCAAAATGAAATAAATTATATATGAAAAATGATCAAAAAAATCCAAAGAATATGTTTATGGCATCTGCATGCATGTTAGAGCAACTTATATTCTCTATTTACGACAATTCAATTAAATGGCATTTAAGAAAGCACATATGGGGTTTGAATTTGATCCTAGGGTTCAAACCAACTTCATTTAATATGGTTGCTAGTTGCATTAGTTCAATCAACAGCATATTGCCATGTCATGAGCATGCATCATATTGTTGCATTGCATTGATTGTGTTTCCTGCTTTATTGCCGGAAGTTGTCCCCTCTCGATAGACGTGGTTTCGACGATGAGTTCGATGACACCGATGAAGAGCTATACTATCTTCAGAAGTGCCAGGCAAGCAAAACCCCCTTGTTCATTCTGATACAATCCCACTCTCTCGCTCCTGCTCTCTTTTACTGCATTAGGACAACAACGATTCAACTGTTACATGTTGCGGTAGTTGAACCCCTTGCCTCTGCATGACCTGTCGTTGCCACAGTAAATAGATGAAACCCACTAGCATGAGTAGGAGTTGTTTGAGCCCTGATGTGCCTACTCATTCATGTTTGCTTGTCATGCCTGCTATTGCTTAGAGTTGTGTCAGGTCTGATTCGTCGGGGATGAATTGGAAAGTTGTGAACATGTCCTTCTATGTGTGAGCTAAGTGTGTTGAACACGATTTGGTGAAGGTATCGATGAGAGGTCATGTAGGAGTACATGATGGGTTGTTTCATTGAGGCCGTCCTTAAGAACTGAGATCTGTATGTGTGATTCAAGAATCTGTTACTACCATACATTGGGCCCAAAACCAATGGACCCTCTCGGCTTCTTAATCACCCTAGTACTCTGTCCAGGAGTTGCAACTAGTTTCTGGTGTTTGTAGGTTATGTGTTGGCGGTCGTGCGTAGCGCTGACCCTAGGGGTGGGCTATGATGCGGTAGATACACCGTGGCATGGTGTACCGAGTGACCCATTTGGTGTCTTGGGAACCCTGTTCACATTGTTCGGGGCCATATGTGGAAACCTCAGCCGGACTCCCTACGGATGGAACCTGGATAGGCGATAAACCTGGACTAGAGACTTGAGTGTTTAGGTAGGCCGTGGCCGACACCCTCGTTGGGCTTCCGCTTGAAGGTTGCCGAGTACATGTCGTGTAAACGACGGTAAGTGGTGACAGCGTGTGTGAAGAAGTACACCCTTGCAGGGTTAACATCATCTATTCGAATAGCCGTGTCCGCGGTAAAGGGCTGCTTGGTTGCCTATACAGTTCATAGACAAGTGAAAGTGGATACTCTAAAATGCGCAAAATGGATGGCGTTCTCGTAGGGAGACGGGAGCGGATCCATAGTGGTGTATTGATATGGTGAATATGTGGACTCGTGTGCGCCACCTCAAAGAGTTGCTTGCAGTCGTAGTTCAGGTTAGCCACTGAGTCAAAGCTGGCTTGCTGCAGTTAAACTCCACTACCCCTTTGTTGATACCGATGCATATGTAGTTAGTTTTGATGTAAGTCTTGATGGGTACATTTGTACTCACGTTTGCTAAATTTATGTTTTGCAGAAAGACTTCAGTCTCGCTAGTAGTTCCATGTGGACTTAGAATTTTAGCTTGATACCTCAGCTACGATCTTGTGCCCTCGGCAGGATCTGGTAGATAGTCAGGCTTCTTAGCCTTTTTCATTTGTAGATGTCTGTACTAAGACATGTTAAGCTTCCGCATGTGCTTTGATTTGTATGCTATGATTGTTGGGTCATGAGACCCATGATTGTAATATCCCGCTCCTTGGAGCCTAATGAATAAATACTTTGAGTCGTAGAGTCTTGTTGTGATGCCATGTTGTAGTTACACATATCGAGCATATTGTGTGTATGATTGAAATGCTTGCTTTGTGTGGGATCCGACAACCTAGTTGTTTATCCTTGGTAGCCTCTCTTATGGGGAAATGTAGTCTTGTTCTTCCATGAGCCATAGTAGTCCGCTACAGCCCGGTTCACCGGAGTCCTGCTAGCCCAGCACTACTGCTCCGGAACACTTGACTGGCCGGCATGTGATTCACTTCGTTCCTGTGTCTGTCCCTTCGGGGAAATGTCATGCGGTGACATCCAGAGTCCTGCCTAGCCTGCTACAGCCCGGGTTCCCGGAGTCCTGTTAGCCCAGTGCTACAGTCCAGATTCACAGGCTGCTGACCGACATGCTCGATGTTGATTCATGTATGCATGTCCCCGTAAGTTAGTGCCATTTTGGGTTCACGACTAGTCATGTCGGCCCGGGTTCTCTGTCATATGGATGCTAGCGACACTATCATATACGTGAGCCAAAAGGCGCAAACGGTCCCGGGCCATGGTAAGGCGACACCCGTGGGAATACCGTGCGTGAGGCCGCAAAGTGATATG
Source organism: Triticum urartu (assembly GCF_003073215.2). Lineage (NCBI taxonomy): Eukaryota > Viridiplantae > Streptophyta > Magnoliopsida > Poales > Poaceae > Triticum > Triticum urartu. The sequence goes on along the minus strand of NC_053026.1, from coordinate 258,960,478 downwards.
AGGTGTTACCGGCTAGATCGATGTGACTTGGAATCGGGGTCCTGACATGTGTGGTTTTTGCAGCTCAGGTCTAAATACTTGTCGTAATGTAGGGGGCGGGGCACTATACTTTGTGTGATAAACACGGTGTATATATGGAACATGGTTTAGATTATGAATATATAGTTAGTACATCAAATGTACTATTATTTGGAATCGACATCAAGTGTATTCAAAAAATTGAATTCGAGTTCATATAGTAAACATATTTCATATCTATCTCTATAGTAATCATGTGGTGTGTTGCTAAGGTAATACACGAATGATGGTTGAAGTTGGCAACAATCAGGATTGTAGATTCTTATTGAAATAGAGAAACGAATTCAAATTCAATTCGAATTGCAGCGGTAGTATAAACATTTGGAATGCACGAAAATGTTCGTATGAGTAGGTTACATGCATTATACAGCCAGCGAAAAAATTTAATTGGACATAACACGGATTCATACTCCCTCCTTCCATCTATATTGGGCCTAACGCGTTTTTAAGACCGCCTTTGACTATCGACGAGATTAATAGTACATGACATGCACAATGTGAAAATTATATCATTGAAAGCTCATTTCACACACAAATTTAACCGTGTGCTTTGTGTAAGTTGCATGTCATATATTATTGCTCTAATATTTGGTCAAAGTTAGCCTCGAAAAATGCATTAGGCCCTATATAGATGGAAGGAGGGAGTAGCTTTGAATAGCATTTGTATAGTAAAACGGGACAAGACTCTCTCTTTATGTGGTGTGAATAGTTTTTTCGTTGAGGGAAGTGCGAATTGATTTGGTATGTACAAGTACAATATTACACGTTAAGCTTGTCCCTAAAATTCAACCCGTGCCTTGTTATATCCCAAAAATTCAGATATCATGCCCCCAAAACTGGCACCTTCACAGCCCGCGCCTTGTTATCCCGAAATTACAACGCACGCGAAAACTCCCTCCAGCTGCCAAATCCCGACACGCGAATTCCACTTTCTAACCCTGAGCCGAAAGGGCCGCTAGTTCAAAATGGTGGGGGTACTTTTGTATAACACCCTACACTTTGGAGAAGCGCGTCCCTAAGTTATGGTTCCCCCTCCCATCGCCTAATTTTCTCCATTCGAAATCCTAGGCCGCCATAACCTCTCCGCTCCAGCCGCGAAGCCCCACCCACCTCCGTCCGCCACCTCACCGCTGCCCAGCCCGAGCCTCTACCCCGACAACGTCGTCCACCGCAACAGCTCGACGTCCCTCATCCACCTCCCCGGATGAGGATCCGTCGTCCGTCTCGTCATCCCGCCAATTCAACCACCCCATCCTCCACCTCCAAGGAGCTGCTCCGACGACCGCCTCATCTATTGCGGCTACTCCATCCCCACAGCGTCGCCTTAACCTGCTCCACCGGAACCGCGGCATCCTCACCGACTACTCAGACGAAGTCGAGGCCTACTCGGCGCCACCAAAGAGGTTGTACACTCATCGCATCGCACCTTCTCCTTAACTCGACCTCCCGTCGTCGACGGTGCTCCATCCCGCACCCCCATGGAGCGGCTACCTCAAAGCCGGTGCTGCAAGCGACATCTCCACAGCGTCTCTCCCCCAGTGTGAGGCCCCTTCGGCGGCCGCGTCCATACCAGCCAGATCTGCTTTTGCTGCTCTGGCTCTCGCTTGCTCGCTCGTGCTGCTGCTGCTGCTTCGGCTCTCGCTCGCTCGCTCGGCCGCCTAGCTACTGTTGGTCCGGCTCTCGCTCGCTTGCTCGGTCACCCAGCTACTATTGCTCTGGCTCTCGCTCGCTCACACTGCTGCTGTTGCTCTCCCCCTCGCTCATGTTGCTTCTCTGTTCCGATTTAGCTACACTTCAGTCGACTGAATCGACTTTTGGGTCAGTCGATTTTCAGGGGGTGGGGGGCTCGCCGGAGTTAAGGAAGAACCACCCGCAGCGGAGGGGGCTCGCCGGAGAGGTACCCCACTATCTATCTTAGGGTTCAGGGTGGGGGCGGTGGTCGCCGACGGTGGGGGGGGCGGTGTGGGGCGTGGGGATCGCCGAGAAAAAGCTCGGCGCGGGGGGGGCTAGAGGGCTAGCCGGGGCGGCGGCGGACCGGCAGTGGGGAGTTGTTTTGGGGCGGCGGGGCAGCGGCGGACCCGGCGGTGGGGAGTTGTTTCGGGGCGGCGAGGCGGCGCGGGGGCCGGCTGTTCGGCCGGTGGTAGCTGGCGGCTTAGGGGGGTGCAGGTTGAAGATGAACTGCAGGCCCTCCCTAAACTACATGTCAAGTGCCTCTCTACTACCATTGCGTTCAGTTTCGAATGTAACATTCAGGTTCCACAATATATTTTAGTTTCGACAGATAAGTTTAGAGTCAACAGTTTTTACCTCGTCTGTTGTGGTCAGGTGGTTTTTGGTGATGTAAATTTTACATCTATTTTACAGCATCTATTGGAGATGCTATTAGAATCCCACTTGAGATTAACGATGTCTGTCTTGTGCTGCTTCAGCCTTGACGTCTTACGGCTCACCGGAGCTACTCAAACGACAGAACGATCCATCACAACAGAGCAGTGCCCTGGACGATGTCTACAGATTCCTCAGATCTTCCTCCACACCTCCGATAGCCACCTCTCCCTCAACTTCTTCAGCGACCAACCCAATGATGCTGAGGTCGACACGGCTACGGCAAAGAGGTTGTACACTTGTTGCATCACTTATTACTCTACATTCATGTCGATCCATTAGGGCTATTTTGGTTCAACGGAAAAACATAGCAATAGGAAATTTTTCTATGGCACTCTACTATTCAATTATTCATGCATTTTGTTGAAAGGAATGGAGCAAAACATCCACCTGGACCTACTTTTCAAAATCCTATGCATGAAAACAAGACCAAGTGCATTAGTGGCAAAATAACATTCTAACTATACATGCTTTCATATGGTTTCACTTTGTTTTAGCCATGTTTCTTTGCATTCCTCTGCTCTTCCAATTCTTGTGAACCAAACACCCAAGTTGATAGAAATCCTGTGTTTACAAATGCTCTGTTTACCATGTGCATTCCTATCCTATTCTGGTGTTTTTCCTATCCCTGCATTTTTAGAATCATGCAAGCCAAATGAGCCCTTACAGAATTACTTCAGTTACAGGTAGGTGTCAAAGGAAACTTTGTGTGATTTGTCCTGCTCCTGCCGCGACGTCGTCCACCTCACCTAAGCTGCTCCATCGACAGAAGCATCCACCAAACCAGACATCACAACTCCTTGCGGTCTTTTGCCGCCTCAGATCTCCTTCCCTGCCACCAGCACCCACCGCAATAGCATCACCATCATCGACTCAACAAATGAACCTGAGGAGTACACGGGTCCACAAGAGTGGTCGCACTCTTTTGTTTATGCTTATGTTATGCATTGCTTAAAATTACTTGCTACTTTATCGTCTCGTTCACCTCTTAGACTCCAAGTCAGGTCCAAATTAATGTTCAAACATGAGTTCTAAATTAGTTGTGGGGCACATATCGAGGCAACAATGAATAGTATCTCTGTCCAATATCCGCTTCACCTAGGGTATGCCTATGTTGTTTATCTTTGGTGGGAAACAAATAGTAAAGAAATCATCATCTGTCTTTTTATTAAATTAAAGCAATCATCAGCCTGCTATCATTATTTTTGGATCCATCCACTGGTTGTTACCATCACTCTAGATTTCTGCATGCTCTCCTTACATAATCTCACCATATTTTTTTCGTATGCATGTCAGATATTGTACATAGTCATGCTGAACATGTAGAGAAAAAGAGAAGAGTTTTGCACGGCAATACAATGTCATGAAAACATTGCTCCATGGTGGGTTCAATGGCAAACCCTCGCCCCCTCTCCAGATTGTAATCCAGAGGAAGATATCCGTTCTGAGGTGGATTCAGATGCATCTAACCACTCCGATTTACCCCGAAGGTGTTTGCTCTACCTTGGCATGATGATGTTAGTCATATCGTGCATATGTTGCCTTGCAGTGCCTAATTTTGACATCATATATGTCATCTGGTTAGTTTAGACATGTTCTGTAATGCCACCGGTTTGGTTTCTATATACTATATGGGAATCATGTAGTGTCATGTCTTTTAGCCGGCCATAATATATGTGAAATGTGCAATGCCATCCTGTTTAACCAGGCATCATATATTTGATTGATATCTTGCCCATCCTTTTCTTCATTGCATTTCCATTTGTCGACAATGTTTGTACATTAAACTACTCTTCCCGTGAATCAACCATTTGGGTAGGAGATGGAAAAATCTGGAGTGAAAACAAGGCCTTCAGAGCAGACAGTGCTACCTGCCGATGCAGATCTCTTGTTGGGTCCCGATAGCTCCTCAGAGATGGATTCAGAGACAGATGTCCAGTCCTATTCCCCCACTGAGGTGTATGCTCTAACTTGGCATGGTTATATTTCTCATATCATGCATATGGTGTCTTACATTGCATAGTTTAGACATCATATACACAATATTCAACACCATGTTCTTAGTTTAGACATCATATCGAATGCCCTATGTTTAGCATATAAATCACATATGTGAATTAAATCATGCGATCCTGATTACTTAGATAACATGTATGTGAATTATGTCATGCGATCCTGTTTAGTTATTCATCATATCTATGAATTATGTTATGCTATGCTATCTAGTTTAGATAGATATCATATATGTGAAATTATGTCTTGCTATCCATTTTAGTTAAACAATATACATGTCAACTATTTCATGCCCTCTTTTTCCACACTATCTATTGCATCTGTCTCTCATACAATGTATGTACATTCAACTATGTTTCCTGTTTATCAGCCATTTGAATTGGAGCGGGTGATGCCAGTATCTAGCGGAGTAAAAACATGGTCTTCAAATAAAACAGTAGTACCTCTTGGTGGAGATAGCACCCCGGTTGTACATGCACGAGAACCAGCCCTACCACACATAACCCAGACTCTCGCAGATTGTACCCGTACTGTGATGGTCAGAGAACTAGCTTCACGGAATCTAACCCCAACCCCAGCATATAGTAACCCAGTTCCTATTAACACAGCACCATCTCCACCACAGAGCTCCCAAACAAGAGCAGTTAGTAAGGCAGCTCAAGTGCCCAAAGGGCCAGTACTACCACGGTGAACCCCAACTCCACCAGTTAGTACGCCTATTCCTGTGGAGGAAGCACAACCAGCCAGTCGTAGTTTAGCATCTATCGCATTTGATGTTGTTAAATCCTGTGTGCGTATCTTCCCATCTTGGAAATATTATACTGAAGATGAAGGAAAATGCCAGTTGGAGGTGTTTGTCTAGGAGTTATGTGTAAGTAATGTTATTCATGGCAATTACTTTGCTTTGTCCCATACATTCTACCTCCATGATGGTTATAATACAACAAATTTTCCCATTTTTCTCTATAGAGAAGGGCCGATTTGGAAACTCGGGATGACATAACCTATGCTAATACCTCTGCTATCTTCAAGAATGCTTGGTGGAAGTATCAGAATTACCTGAAGAAAACATACTTCACTGGAAAAAAAACTCATCAAATTCCTGTACGTTCTCCTGAGACACATTTACTAGACGATGACTGGGAACGCCTTGTTCTGTACTGGTCCCGAACCAAGAATGTGGTAAGGTCTATGAGCTCATTTTTTTAAGTATTGTATTCTTGTGTCTTACTATACTCTATTCATGTAGAACAAGAGCTTAAACTTGAAGAACAACTGTTCTAATTTAAGATTCCACTGCTATCGTGCATACTGCTTTGCTCTTGTATCACTGTATTTACTCATACAAACTTATTTTTAAATTAAAGGATCCAATCAAAACTCCAATGGCATAGTAAGTATGTTCACGCATGTTTTTAACAGGTTTGCTCTTATCAATAGCCATGTTGATTTCAATTTCAATTGTGTATACAGTTGAATTCTCATATCATGTGCATTACTAGCATCACAACAGAGCCACTAGTGTTGTTGTACATGTAGACCCGTCGTACCCATCTGAAATCTTATGGTGTCATGTAGTTTCCCATGCTTTGTATTCTTTCACTGCTGCTTTGTCTTGAACTGATATGATCTGAACCATGTCTCTATTTTGATTTGGCAAGACAATGAAGTGACCATAGGACATACATATATGTTTGTTTGATGCTTTTATTATGTACTAGTACTTGGCAATAGAAGATTTGGTAGTTTAATCATGTCCACCTTACTAATGAACTGGTTCACCGAGATGAGTTTCATATACTAGTACATGCTAAACCTGTTATGTGTCTGCTTGTTTCTTCTTTTAGAATGCTGATAGAATATTGGGGAAGAGTGCCTTATTAAGCAATGGTAAAGGAAGTAATGCAGATAAGGTTCAGGATAGTGAGATATCCTTGTTGGTCTCCAACAAAGCTGATAAAATAGCTAAGGAAGACTATCTTGAAGACAGTGAGGCAACCCAAAAGTCCTGTCTTGGTTTAGTGTTCGAGTTACTGGCCACTACCGCTTGCACAAGCTATTCAAACTCATTGTCTAAATCAGTTTGGTTTCTTGAGTCTAAACAACAAGCTAAAAGACATCGATCAGCTGTGCTGCGACAAGAAGCGGAAGGACTGCGGAAGTCCCAGGAGAATTCAGATGCATACTTTCTGCTGCAACAGCAAGCGTTGGAGGATTTTAGCGCCAAACATGACAAAGCTAATAAGCTTCCTAAACTTATTTCCAGCATTGTGGATACCCAGGATAACATTTCTTGAGCTCTTCTGAAGTTGTTTCAGTTATGCTCTTGTTTTGCTGTCGCGTTTATTTGCACTGGTGGCCAATTTTGACGGCCAGTGTATGTAATATGCTACTTTGTTCCCTATATTTCCACTGGTGGCGAACTTTGGTGCCCAATGGATGTAATATGTGTAATAGCTGTAATAGTCTAGCGTTAGTTGCTTGCTTATTTATTTCCTTATTGTCTTGTTTAGTTGTTTGTTTATAGTCACTGTAGTTCTTTTTCTGCGTTTTTCTAGTGTCCACAATAACCAATTTTTGGTAACTAGGCCACAATAATCATGGCAACACACGGACTATTGTAACCATGGGCCTCCTACGGGCCGTAGGATCCATGGGCCTTCTACGGGCCGTAGGATCCATGGACGTTCTACAGGCCTTATGATTCATGGGCCTTCTACGGGTCGTAGGGTCCATTGGTCTTCTACGGGCCGTAGGATCCATGGGCCTTCTACGGGGCGTATAATCATTACGCCAAACATGGGCGGTACTATTCATGGACCATAACGGGCCGTTAATAGGCCGTATTTGATAAAGCTATGAAAACAACCAAATGGGTTAACGGGCCAGAAACGGGTCGAATGTTACCACGGGCTGAATTTGGCCCACAAACGGAACAGGCCAATAACGGACCATAACTAACCGCATTCTAGAAATGATCCCAAGAATAAATGGGCCCTTAGAAGGCCTAAGTTAACACGGGCTGGAAACGGCCGACGAAATAATGGGTCGTTAATGGGTATAAAGCGATACACTGTTCATTATGGGCCAGTTTCATCTCGGGCCTTTATTGGGCCTAGAGTTACGATGGGCCTCATATGGGCCGAACGACATCATGGGCCATACATGGGCCAGAAGTAACAATGGGCTGGAATCATATTGGACGGCCTAGATGAAGCTACTGGGATTAATTCCGATAGGTCGTAACGGGCCAGGAGTTAGCAGCCGTAAATGGGCGATATACGAATAGGCTATTAACAGGCTTTCCTTGGGTTGGCCCGTTTCCTTTTGACCAAGTCAAACGAGCCGGCCTTTTCACCAGAATGGGCCTCTGTTGGGCCATGCCACATGTCGACGTATCATAGGCGCCTCCAATCCGATGAGTGGATGACATCTGTCCCAACGGTGAGCCAACACGTGTTTCCTCTAGCCAATGAGAATTTTACATGTGGAAAATCCCCATTGGTCCGGGCTGTTAACGGGTTATCGGATCAAAAACCGGACCCGATAGCTTAACGACGACCTGTTACGGTGGATGCCACGTGTCGGTCACCCTTGACGAAAACACTTCTATGACGTGTGATTTATCGTCATGGATGTGGATACTTCCGTGAAGATAATTTTGGTAATGTCATGGGACACTTCTACGACAGCACAGGTATGACTATCTTGATTCTGTCATAAAATCGTCATGGATGTCATGCATGACAGAAAATGTGACTTACTGTGACAAACATGTATCATCACGGAAGTGTATTTTTTTGTAGTGATTGGGCCTACAGAAAAGTTCAAACTTTAGTGGGCCCATTAAGTTAATGGGCCGTTACTAGGCTGAAAGTTAATTGTCGGCCCTGTTACTGATGACCCACAAGTATAGGGGATCTATCGTAGTCCTTTCGACAAGTAAGAGTGTCGAACCCAACGAGGAGCAGAAGGGAATGATAAGCGGTTTCCAGCAAGGTATTCTCTGCAAGTACTGAAATAAGTGGTAACAGATAGTTTTGAGATAAGATAATTTGTAATGAGCAACAAGTAACAAAATTAAATAAGGTCCAACAATGTGGCCCAATCATTTTTGTAGAAGGACAAGCCTGGACAAACTCTTATATGATGTAAAGCGCTCCCGAGGACACATGGGAATATCGTCAAGCTAGTTTTCATCACGTTCATATGATTCGTGTTCAGTACTTTGATAATTTGGTATGTGGGTGGACCAGTGCTTGGGTGCTTCCCTTACTTGGACAAGCATCCCACTTATGATTAACCTCTACTGCAAGTATCCGCAACTACAACAAAAGTATTAAGGTAAACCTAACCATAGCATGAAACATATGGATCCAAATCAGCCCCTTACGAAGCAACGCATAACTAGGGTTTAAGCTTCTGTCACTCTAGGAACCCATCATCTACTTATTACTTCCCAATGCCTTCCTCTAGGCCCAAACAATGGTGAAGTGTCATGTAGTCGACGTTCACATAACACCACTAGAGGATAGACAACATACATCTCATCAAAATATCGAACGAATACCAAATTCACATGACTACTAATAGCAAGACTTCTCCCATGTCCTCAGGAACAAAAGTAACTACTCACAAAGCATAAACATGTTCATAATCAGAGGGGTATTAATATGCATATAGGATCTGAACATATGATCTTCTACCAATTGAACCAACTAGCATCAACTACAAGGAGTGACTAACACTACTAGCAACCTACTAGCACCAATCCCGGACTTGGAGACAAGAATTGGATACAAGAGATGAACTAGGGTTTTGAGATGAGATGGTCCGGATGAAGATGTTGATGGAGATTTCCCTCTCCTGATGAGAGGAGTGTTGGTGATGACGATGGCGATGGTTTCCCCCTCAAGGAGGGAAGTTTCCCCGGTAGAATAGCTCCGCCAGAGCCCTAGATTGGTTCCGCCAAGGTTTCGCCTCGTGGCGGCGGAGTTTCGTCCGAGAAGATGGCTTATGATTTTTCCCCATCGAAAGACTCAATATAGCAGAAGATGGATACCGGAGGGCCACCAGGGGGCCCACGAGGTAGGGGGCGTGCCCAGGGGGGTAGGGCGCGCCCCCCACCCTCGTGGGCAGGGCGTGGCCCCCCTGGTGAAGTTCTTGCTCTCAGTATTTTTTATATATTTGGAAAACATCTTCTGTGAAGTTTCAAGACTTTTGGAGCTGTGCAGAATAGGTCTCTAATATTTGCTCCTTTTCCAGCCCAGAATCCCAGCTGTCGGCATTCTCCCTCTTTATGTAAACCTTGTAAAAAAGGAGAGAATAGGCATAAGTATTGTGACATAATGTGTAATAACAGCCCATAATGCAATAAATATCGATATAAAAGCATGATGCAAAATGGACGTATCAACTCCCCGAAGCTTAGACCTCGCTTTTCCTCAAGCGAAAAGCCGAAATCGAAAAATATGTCCACATGTTTAGAGATAGAGGTGTCGATAAAAATAAAATACGGACATGAAGGCATCATGATCATTCCTAGAACAGCAACTCATATAATTCTTTGTCATATAATCTCTAATGCTAGAGTAATAATTTAATCACAATATCAAGTATGAATCGTAAACTTCATTAAAAACTAACAAACTACAATCTCAGTCATTGAAGCAATTGCAATTTATCATAACATAGGAAAGAGTCAATGTATAAGAGCTTTTCAGCAAGTCCACATACTCAACTATCATATAGTCTTTCACAATTACTGACACTCACGCAATACTTATGGGTATGGAGTTTTAATCGGACACGGAGAAAGATAGGGCTCATAGTTTTGCCTCCCAACGCTTTACGTCAAGGGTAATGTCAACAGTAATAGTTGATGAAAACTCACATCCAATTAGCCATATTTACCAGGATCTTTCCAACACAATGTGCTTGCCAAAGGATAAAGTGTAAAAAGGAAGGGTGAAAATCACCATGACTCTTATGCAATGTAGGAGATAAAAGTAAAAGATAGACCCTTCGTAGAGGGAAGCAGAGGTTGTCATGCGCTTTTATGGTTGGATGCACAAAATCTTAATGCGAAAGAACGTCACTTTATATTGCCATTTGTGATATGGACCTTTATTATGCAGTCCATATCACACGATCGTATAAAGCTTATTTCCTCCACACCAATCAATCATACATATTTAGAGAGCAATTTTTATTGCTTGCACCTATGACAACTTACTTGATGGATCTTACTCAATCCATAGGTAGATATGGTGTACTCTTATGGCAAGCCTGGTTTAAGGGTATTTGGAAGCACAAGTAGTATCTCTACTTGGTGCAATGAATTTGGCTAGCATGAGGGGAAAAGCAAGCTCATCATGTTGGAAGATCCAAGATAATATAATTTATTTCAGATGTAAAAAAACATAACCCGTTACGTTGTCTTCCTTGTCCAATGTCAGCTCTTTAGCATGTCATATTTTAATGAGTGCTCACAATCATAAAAGATGTCCAAGATAGTATATTTATATGTGAAGACCTCTCTTTCTTTATTACTTACTATTAATTGCAATGATGACCAAAACTGTGTTTGTCAACCCTGAACAACTTTTATTCATCATACTCTTTCTATGTGAGCTCATTACTCTCCATAAGATTCACATGATCTCTTTGTTTCTTTTTATTACTTTCTCTTTTCTTTTATTCACTTAGGATCATGGCAAAATAATCAAGCCCTTGACTCAACACTAATCTTTATTATATAGCTCATGGACTCGATTACATAGAAGGATAATAAAGCAAAATTCACGACTAGATCATACTAAGAACTTCTATTCTACTAGATCAATATATTACCAAAAGGATCGAACTAAGAAAAACGGTAAAGATAAAGTGATGGTGATACGATACCGGGGCACTCCCCCAAGCTTGGCAGTTGCCAATTGGTGTGCCCATACCAGATACTCAATTCTTCTTTGTTGATGGAGACGGTGGTGATTTTGTTGATGGTGTAGGCTTGTCGTCCTTCTTCCAAGGCATAGTCTCACCATCATAGAAAGATGACCGAGTCTCCGACATCGTCAAATCTGTAGCCAAACTCATCCTTTTGAATCTATATTCATACTCACAGTTTTGGTTTTGTAGGTCATAAATTTGAGCTTGAAGGTGCGCAATTTTCTCGTGAAGCTTGAAGATGGTCTCCCCGATGTTGTCGGCATCCTGCTTGTGTTTGTTGGTGAATTCTGCGATCATCATGTGGTTGGAGTTGAGTCCAGGCTCCACCATCCCCTGACACTTGAAAACTTGTTGCTCCATTGCTTTGAGCGTCGTCTCCACGCTTCCGGTCCCCTTTGGTCCCTCAGCATCACAGATGTGCAGCAACCCATCACGCATCTCAATGGTTTGAGGGTGTCGCTGCACCTCCGCGAGGTAAGGGTTGATTACCTTCTCAAAGAACTTGTCCTTGGGATCACTTGGAGACGCCATGACAATCTAGATCTGTCAAAAAAACAGCTTGAAACAAAGACAGGAGATTTTTGCGTGATATGGGAGTCAAAACCCCTGGGAGATTATGTAATGAATTTTTACTGACCAAAATACGTATTGTGTAAGAAAACGGAGTCCGAAGAGCACACGAGGTGCCCACGAGGTAGGGGGCGCGCCCAGTAGGGTAGGGCGCGCCCTCCACCCTCGTGGAGCCCTCGTGTCCTTCCCGGACTACTGCTTATTTTTCTATTTTTCTAAATATTCCAACACAGAGAAATATTGCCTTAAAAATTGTTTTGGAGTCGATTTACTTACCATACCACATACCTATTCCTTTTCGGAGTCGGAAACGTTTCGGAAAGTGTCCCTTATGTATTCCTCCGGGGTTACGGTTTCAATAACATTGGTTTCAACATTTATGGGATTACCTGAGATATATTGTTTGATTCTTTGACCGTTCACCACCTTCGCATTTGTGCCTTCGAAGTTGTTGATTTTTATGGCACCGGAACGGTAGACCTCCTCGATAACGTAAGGACATTCGCATTTAGAGAGAAGTTTTCCTGCAAAAAATCTTAAACGAGAGTTCTATAGCAATACATAATCACCTACATTAAACTCACGCTTTTGTATCCTTTTGTCATGCCATCTTTTAACTTTTTCTTTAAACAACTTGGCATTTTCGTAGGCTTGGGTTCTCCATTCATCAAGTGAGCTAATATCAAATAACCTCTTCTCACCGGCAAGTTTAAAATCAAACTTAAGTTCTTTAATAGCCCAATAAGCCTTGTGTTCTAATTCGAGAGGTAAGTGACATGCTTTTCCATAGACCATTTTATATGGAGACATACCCATAAGATTTTTATATGCAATTCTATAGGCCCATAATGCATCATCAAGTTTCTTGGACCAATTCTTTCTAGACCTATTAACAATCTTTCGCAAAATTAATTTGAGTTCTCTATTACTCAATTCTACTTGCCCACTAGACTGAGGGTCATAAGGAGATGCAATTCTATGATTAACATCGTATTTAGCAAGCATTTTACGGAAAGCACCATGAATAAAATGTGAACCACCATCGGTCGTTAAATATCTAGGGACTCCAAATCTTGGAAAAATAACTTCTTTAAGCATTTTAATAGAAGTGTTATGATCAGCACTACTAGTTGGAATAGCTTCTACCCACTTAGTACCATAATCAACAACAACTAAAATATGTGTATACCATTAGAGGAAGGAAAAGGTCCCATATAGTCAAAGCCCCAAACATCAAATGGCTCAATAACAAGTGAATAGTTCATAGGAATTTCTTGATGTCTACTAATATTACCAATTCTTTGACATTCATCACAAGATAAGACAAACTTACGGGCATCCTTGAAGAGAGTAGGCCAATAAAAACCAGATTGCAGTACCTTATGTGCAGTTCTCTCTCCAACATGGTGTCCTCCATAAGCTTCAGAGTGACACTTGCGTAGGATCTGTTCCTGTTCATGCTCAGGTACACAACGTCTAATAACACCATCTACTCCTTCTTTATAAAGATGTGGGTCATCCCAAAAGTAATGCCTCAAATCATAGAAGAACTTTTTCTTTTGCTGGTATGTGAAACTAGTTGGTATAAACTTAGCAGCAATGTAATTAGCATAATCAGCATACCATGGAGCAGTATGAGAAGCATTTATGACATTTAATTGCTCCTCAGGAAAGCTATCATCAATAGGTAGTGGGTCATCAAGCACATTTTCTAACCTAGACAAGTTGTCCGCAACGGGGTTCTCAGCTCCTTTTCTATCAACAATATGCAAATCAAATTCTTGTAGCAAGAGAACCCATCTAATAAGTCTAGGTTTAGCATCTTTCTTTTCCATGAGATATTTAATAGCAGCATGATTAGTGTGAATAGTTACTTTAGAATCATCAATATAAGGTCTAAACTTATCACAAGAAAATACAACTACTAAGAATTCTTTTTCAGTAGTAGCATAATTTCTTTGAGCATTATCTAGAGTTTTACTAGCATATTGAATAACATTTAGTTTGTTATCAACTCTTTGTCCTAGAACAACACCTACAGCATAATCACTAGCATCACACATAATTTCAAAGGGTAAATTCCAATCAGGTGGCTGAACAATAGGTGCAGAGATCAATGCTTTCTTAAGTATTTCAAATGCTTCTACACAATCATCATCAAAGACAAATGGTATATCTTTTTGTAATAAATTAGTCAGAGGCCAAGAAATTTTTGAGAAGTCCTTAATGAACCTCCTATAAAAACCGACATGACCCAGGAAACTTCTTATACCTTTGATGTCCTTGGGACATGGCATCTTTTCAATAGCATCAACGTTGGCTTTATCAACTTCAATACCTCTTTCAGAAACTTTATGCCCCAAGACAATACCTTCATTAACCATAAAGTGGCACTTTTACCAATTCAAGACAAGATTAGTTTCTTCACATCTCTGCAAAACTTGATCAAGGTTGCTCAAGCAATCATCAAAAGAAGATCCATAGACGGAAAAGTCATCCATGAAAACCTCACAAATCTTTTCACAGAAGTTAGAGAATATAGCCATCATGCATCTTTGAAAGGTAGCAGGTGCATTACATAAACCAAAAGGCATATGTCTATAAGCAACAGTACCAAAAGGGCATGTAAAAGTAGTCTTTGATTGATCTTTGGCTGACACATGTATTTGAGAGAAACCAGAATAACCATCTAGAAAGCAAAAATGTGTATGTTTGGACAATCTTTCTAGCATTTGATCGATAAAAGGTAAGGGGTAACGATCTTTTTTAGTAGCCTTATTTAATTTGTGGAAATCAATTACCATCCTATAACCTATAATAATTCTTTGAGAAATCAATTCATCTTTATCATTAGGAACAACAATAATACCTCCCTTCTTAGGGACACAATGGATAGGGCTTACCCACTGACTATCAGCAACGGGATAAATTATACCTACCTCAAGGAGCTTATGTATCTCCTTTCTTACCACTTCTTTCATTTTAGGATTCAGCCGGCGTTGATGATCATGAACTGGTTTAGCATCTTCTTCCAAATTAATTTTATGTTGACATAGAGTGGGACTAATGCCCTTAAGATCATCAAGAGTATACCCAATAGTAGCGCGGTGCTTCTTCAGAGTTTTCAATAATTTCTCTTCCTCATGCTCTGAAAGGTTAGCACTAATAATAATAGGATATATCTTTTTCTCATCAAGATAAGCATGTTTAAGAGTATCAGGTAACAATTTAAGCTCAAACACGGGATCACCCTTGGGTGGAGGAGGATCCCCTAGTATTTCTACAGGTAAATTGTTTTTCAGAATAGGTTCCTGTTTAAAGAATACTTTATCTAATTCCCTTCTTTAATTCATAAACATATCATTTTCATGGTCTAGCAAGCATTGTTCTAAAGGATCACTAGGAAGTACGGCAATAGAAGCAAGACCAATAATTTCATCCTTACTAGGTAATTCTTCTTCACGGTGTTGTCTACTAAATTTAGAAAAATTAAATTCGTGAGCCATATCATCTAAACCGATAGTAACAACATCTCTTTTGCAATCTATGGTAGCATTAACAGTATTTAAGAAGGGTCTACCAAATATAATGGGACAAAAGCTATCTTGTGGGGAACCAAGAACAAGAAAATCAGCAGGATATTTAGTTTTCCCACACAAGACTTCAACATCTCTAACAATTCGCATTGCTGAAATAGTATCTCTATTGGCAAGTTTAATTGTGACATCAATATCTTCCATCTCAGCAGGTGCAATATCATGCATAACTTCTTTGTATAAAGAATAAGGTATTGCACTAGCACTAGCACCCATATCACATAAGCCATGATAACAATGATCTCCTATTTTAACAGAAATAACAGGCATGCCTACCACAGGTCTAGGTTTATCTTTACCACAGGGTTTAGCAATTCTAGCAGTTTCATCACAGAAATAAATAACATGCCCATCAATATTATCAGACAAGAGATCTTTAACAATAGCAATATTAGGTTCAACTTTAACTTGCTCAGGAGGTGTATATGTTTTAATATTGCTTTTACGAACTATAGTTGAAGCTTTAGCATGATCCTTTATCCTAACAGGGAAAGGTGGTTTCTCAACATAAGAAGTAGGAACAATAGGATCATTATAAGTGATAGTCTTTTCTTCAACTTTAATAGGTGTAGCTACTTTTACTTCCATGGGAGGATGATATTTAAACCACTTCTCCTTGGGAGATCAACATAGGCAGCAAAAGATTCACAGAAAGAAGCTACTATCTCAGAGTCAAGTCCATATTTAGTGCTAAATTTACAAAAAATATCGGTATCCATAAAAGATTTAACACGATCAAAACTAGGTTTCATACCTGACTCCTTACCATTGTTGAGGTCCCAATCTTCAGAGTTTCATTTAATTCTTTCCAATAAACCCCATTTGAATTCAATAGTCTTCATCATAAAAGAGCCAGCACAAGAAGTATCAAGCATGGTGCGATTGTTACCAGAAAGCCGAGCATAAAAATTTTGAATAATCATTTCTCTTGAGAGCTCATGATTGGGGCATGAATATAACATTGATTTAAGCCTCCCCAAGCTTGAGCGATGCTTTCTCCATCACGAGGCCAAAAGTTATATATATAATTGCGATCACGATGAACAAGATGCATAGGATAAAACTTCTGATGAAATTCCAATTTCAATCGTTTGTAATTCCAAGACCTCATATCATCACATAGCCTATACCATGTCGATGCATCTCCCCTCAAAGATAAAGGGAAGACCTTCTTCTTAATAACATCTCCGGGTACACCTGCAAGCTTAAATAATCCACAAACTTCATCCACATATATCAGATGTTCATCAGGATGTTTTGTTCCATCTCCTAAAAAAAGGATTAGCTAGCAGTTTTTCTATCATACCCGCAGGAACTTCAAAGCAAGCATTTTCATTTTCATTTTTAGTAGGTTCAGTAGGTTGAGGAGCAACTCTTTGCTCTACTGGTCGGGGTGAAAATACCCCTAACAAGCCCCTCGGAGGATTACTTTCCATAGTAACAAGTGACAGTAAATTTCAGCACACTATATAAATTTTTCCTTACCAAATTCCACCTACCAAAGGAGCTTCACTCCCCGGAAACGGCGCCAGAAAAGAGTCTTGATGACCCACAGGTATAGGGGATCTATTGTAGTCCTTTCGATAAATAAGAGTGTCGAACCCAACGAGGAGCAGAAGGGAATGATCAGCGGTTTCCAGCAAGGTATTCTCTGCAAGTACAGAAATAAGTGGTAACAGATAGTTTTGTGATAATATAATTTGTAACGAGCAACGAGTAACAAAAGTAAATAAGGTGCAGCAATGTGGCCCAATCCTTTTTGTAGCAAAGGACAATCCTGGACAAACTCTTATATGATGTAAAGCGCTCCCGAGGACACATGGGAATATCGTCAAGCTAGTTTTCATCACGTTCATATGATTCGCGTTCGGTACTTTGATAATTTGGTATGTGGGTGGACCAGTGCTTGGGTGTTGCCCTTACTTGGACAAGCATCCCACTTATGATTAACCTCTACTGCAAGCGTCCGCAACTACAACAAAAGTATTAAGGTAAACCTAACCATAGCATGAAACATATGGATCCAAATCAGCCCCTTACGAAGCAACACATAAACTAGGGTTTAAGCTTCTGTCACTCTAGCAACCCATCATCTACTTATTACTTACCAATGCCTTCCTCTAGGCCCAAACAATGGTGAAGTGTCATGTAGTCCATGTTCAGATAACACCACTAGAGGAGAGACAACATACATCTCATCAAAATATCGAACGAATACCAAATTCACATGACTACTAATAGCAAGACTTCTCCCATGTCCTCAGGAATAAAAGTAACTACTCACAAAGCATAAACATGTTCATAATCAGAGGGGGTATTAATATGCATATAGGATCTGAACATATGATCTTCCACCAATTAAACCAACTAGCATCAACTACAAGGAGTGATTAACACTACTAGCAACCTACTAGCACCAATCCTGGACTTGGAGACAAGAATTGGATACAAGAGATGAACTAGGGTTTTGAGATGAGATGGTGCTGATGAAGATGTTGATGGAGATTGCCCTCTCCCGATGAGAGGAGCGTTGGTGATGACGGTGGCGATGGTTTCCCCCTCTGGGAGGGATGTTTCCCCAGCAGAACAGCTCCGCCAGAGCCCTAGATTGGTTCCGCCAAGGTTCCGCCTCGTGGCGGCGGAGTTTCATCCGAGAAGATGGCTTATGATTCGTTCCCATCGAAAGACTCAATATAGCAGAAGATGGCTACCAGAGGGCCACCAGGGGGCCCACGAGGTAGGGGGCGCGCCCAGCGGGGTAGGGCATGCCCCCGCCCACGTGGGCAGGGTGTGGCCCCTGTTGAAGTTCTTGCTCTTAGTATTTTTTATATATTTGGAAAACATCTTCCGTGAAGTTTCAGGACTTTTGGAGCTGTGCAGAATACGTCTCTAATATTTGCTCCTTTTCCAGCCCAGAATCCCAGCTGCCGGCATTCTCCCTTTTTATGTAAACCTTGTAAAATAGGAGAGAATAGGCATAATTATTGTGACATAATGTGTAATAACAACCCATAATGCAATAAATATCGATATAAAAGCATGATGCAAAATGGACGTATCAGTTACCTCCCGGGTTGTTAACAGGCCGACATCGAAGCGAGCAATAGGTGGGCCCATTTGATTTCACAGGCCATTAACAGACCGATACTAAGGTCGAGCTACATATGGCCCAACTATACTGTGGGCCTTTAGCAGGACGAAAGAGACATCGGGCTAGTACTGGACCATGAAGAGCATGGGCCGCTAAGAGGCCAAAAGTCAGGTCGTACTCTATATGGCCCAACTGTGATGTGGGCCTTTAGTAGGCCGAAAGAGAAACCAGGCTGGTATTAGACCATGAAGAGCATGGGCCGTTAAAAGGCCAAAACTCAGGTACGACTATGAATGGCCCAACTCATTTATGGGTCGTCAATTGGCTGAAAGACACACTGGGCCAGAAATTGGCCCAACACATAAATGGGTCGCTAAAAGGCCGAAAGATGTACATCCTGAAAATTGGCCCATCCCTTGAATGGGTCGTTAACAGGCCGAAACCACATTGGACCAATATTGAGCCCAAATATATAGCGGGCTATTAACGGGCTTGAACTGACGATGGGCTGCAATGGTGTCAAATCGGTAATGGGCCATTGACGGGCCGAACTGGCATATCTTGTATGGGTCGTGGGCTTAAATGGACCTGACACAAGTAGGCCTTATATGGGTCGGCCTGCTAATTTTTACTAGGCTGGCCTTTTTCACCGGGATGGGCCACTGTTGGGCCGTGACACGTGTCGACCTATCATTGGCGCCTCATTTCCAATGAGTGGATGACATCTGTCCCAACGGTGAGCCAACACGTGTTTCCTCCGGCCAATGAGAATTTTACATGTGGAAAATCCCCATTGGTCTAGGCTGTTAACGGGTTATCTGATCCAAAACCGGACCCGATAGCTTAACGGCAACCAGTTATGGTGGATGCCATGTGTCGGTTACCCTTGACAAAAACACTTCCATGATGCGCCATTTATCATCATGGAAGTGGACACTTATGTGATGATAATTTTGGTAATGTCATGGAATACTTCTACGATAGCACAGGTATGACTATCTTGATTCTGTCATCAAATCATCATGGATGTACATGCATGACAGAAAACGTGACCTACCGTGACAAACACGTATCATCATGGAAGTGTATTTTTTTGTAGTGAGGCACGGACGTAGCATGTCATGCAGTCCCGTCTATATATACGGGCGGGGTTTTGAACGTGTATGCGCGCATACTTATGACCAGGGCTCGTGTACATGGAGAGGCAACGGACGGCGATGACGTCGTCCTGTTCATTGACAACTAACTGATTGGGTCGGAATGGAGGAAACAGCATCGTGTTCACTGGGAGCCAAGTGACTGGGGTCGGAACGCGTCCTGTTCACCGAGAGCGGAGCCACTGGGTTAGAACATGTCCTATTCATCGGGAGCCAACCGGCTTGGACATAACAGCCAGAACGGGGTTTGGCATACCGCAAAAAGGAGGAAAAATGACTTTCTATTAGATTGCGTACGGTCGAAACAGGGTCCTATTCATCGGGAAGGGTCTGGCGCACCATAGAACGGAGGAAACGGCCTTTTGTTTGAGTGCCTACGGTCGAAACGGTGTGTTGTTGATCGGGAGGGGTGTGGCGGACGGCAAAACGGAGGAAACAGACTTATTTTGGAGCGCCTATGGTCGAATCGGGGTCCTGTTTGTCGGGAGGGGTGTGGCGTACCATAAAACGGGACTCCACGGCCTACTGTTCATCCACCATATACTGCCTCGCCCCATCCTCGACGGGTTACTATTCATCCACCATCGACTTCTTATAGCCTCCACCTGCCACTGTTCATCCACCGTCTACTTTCCTCCTGCCTCTACAAGCTACCGTTCATCCATGGGGTCATGTTCATCCAGCCTCCACCGGCTACTGTTCAACCAGCCCTCCACGGGGTCATGTTCATCCAGCCTCCATCGGCTACTATTCAACCAGCCCTCCACGGGATCCTGTTCATCCACTCCCAACCGGCTCGATCGGGTGGTGTGTGGCGGCCTCATCTCGATCGGGATCCTGTTCATCCCACGGCAACAACCTCTACTACCACGGGGGCCTGTTCATCCAACCACCATGGGGAACTGTTCATCCAACCCCAACAATGGTCATTGTTCATCAAGAGGCAGCGGCAGGTTTGATTGGCTTCAGTTAGCAGTAGTAGCGAAGGAATCTCTTGGGTTCAGTTAACATCCAAGGGATTGATAACTTGGGTTCAGTAACGTAGCTAGAGCAATCGCTTGGCTTCAGTAAGAGAACGCCTTGCTCGGGTTCAGTTAAAGCCCAATGCCTTGCACACACGCGTGTACATGTACGAGAGAAACGCGCGAAGCTCCGTGCATCGCTCGACCCCGACCACCCACCGTAATCGGGAACTCCCCGATACTTTCCTCGCCCTTGCTTCTACCATGATTTTTCCATCATGGACGACCCAATGAATGTCATGCAGGTGCGTCCCCGGTCCGCCCAGGACGGAAAGCCCATTTTCTGTCATGATTTTTTGTCATAGAAGTACGATCCCACAACATCTATGATGATACGTGCTTTTGTCACAATTATCGTCATAGAAGTGTCATAATTAGCATGACAGAAAAAAATCGTTCGGGCCAAAATGTCACAGATGTGTATTTTTTTTGTAGTGAGATGAATGAAGTGGTAAGAACTGAAATACTAAAACTTATGGAAGTAGGTATAATCTATCCCATAGCTAATAGTAGATGGGTAAGTCCATTGTGTCCCTCGGAAAGGAGGTATCACTGTTGTTCCTAATGATAAAAATGAACTCATTCCACAAAGAGTAGTGACTAGCTATAGAATGGTAATTGATTTCAGAAAATTAAATAAATCTACTAGAAAAGATCATTACCCTCTACCTTACATTGATCAAATGTTAGAAAGATTGTCAAAGCACACACACTTTTGTTTTCTTTATGGATATTCTGGTTTTTCTCAAATACCTGCATCACAACCTGGTCAAGAGAAAATCACTTTTACTTGTCCTTTTGGAACTTATGCTTAGAGACATATGCCCTTTGGTTTATGTAATGCACCCGCTACCTTTCAAATATGTATGACTCCTATATTCTCAGATTTATGTGAAAAGATTGTTGAGGTTTTCATGGATGATTTTTTCGTTTGCGGAACTTGTTTTGATAATTGCTTAAGGAACCTTGATCGAGTTTTGCGGAGATGTGAACAAACTAATCTTTTCTTGAATTGGAAGAAGTGACACTTTCTGGTAAATGAAGGTATTGTCTTGGGGCATAAAATTATGAACGAGGTATTGAGGTGGATAAAGCTAAAGTTAATGCAATTGAGAAAATGCCATGTCGTAAAGACATTAAAGGTATTTGTAGTTTCCTCGGCCATGCTGGTTTCTATAGAGGTTCATTAAAGACTTCTCTAAAATTTCTAGGCCTCTTACTAATCTTTTACAAAAGGATGTTCCATTTGTTTTTTATGACGATTGTGTGAAAGCATTTGAAACACTTAAGAAAGCCTTAATTTCTACACCTATTGTTCAACCACCTGATTGGAACTTGCCTTTTGAAATTATGTGTGATGCTAGTGATTATGTTGTTGGTGTTGTTCTAGGACAAAGAGTTGATAAGAAATTAAATGTTATCCATTATTCTAGTAAAACTCTAGACAGTGCCCAAAGAAATTATGCTACTATTGAGAAAGAATTTTCAGCAGTTGTGCTTACTTGTGATAAATTCAGATCTTACATTGTTGATTCCAAATTAATTTTTCACACCGATCATGCTGCTATAAAATATATTATGGAAAAGAAAGATGCTAAACCTAGACTCATTAGGTGGTCTGTCTTGCTACAAGAATTTGACTTACATATCACTGATAGGAAAGGAGCTGAGAACCCCGTAGATGGTAACCTGTCTAGGTTAGAAAATATTCTTGATGACCCACTACCTATTGATGATATCTTCCCTAATGAACAAAAAGTTGTCAGAAATGCTTTTCATAGTACTCCTTTGTATGCTGACTATGCGAATTACATTGTTGCTAAATTTATACCACCTAGTTTCACATACCAACAAAAGAAAAAAATCTTCTATGACTTAAGACATTATTATTGGGATGACCCACATCTTTATAAAGGAGTAGATGGTATTATTAGATGTTGTATACCTGAGCATGAGCATGAACATGAACAAATCCTATGGAAATGTCACTCTGAAGCCTACAGAGGACATCATGTGGGAGATAGAACCGCACACAAGGTATTACAATCTGGTTTTTATTGGCCTACTCTTTTCAGAGATGCCCATAAATTTGTCTTATCTTGTGATGAATGTCAAAGAATTGGTAATATTAGTAAGCGGCAGGAAATGCCTATCAATTATTCACTTGCTATTGAGCCATTTGATGTTTGGGGCTTTGATTATATGGGACCTTTTCCTTCCTCTAATGGGTATACACATATTTTGGTTGCTGTTGATTATGTCACTGCTACCTCTTGAGCATTGCGTTGGATTTGACCGAAGAGGAAGGGATGATGCAGCAAAGTGGCGTAAGTATTTCCCTCAGTTTTTGAGAACCAAGGTATCAATCCAGTAGGAGGCTACGCTCGAGTCCCTCGTACCTACACAAAAACAATAGCTCAATGCAACCAACGCGCTTAGGGGTTGTCAATCCCTTCACGGTCACTTAGGAAAGTGAGATCTGATAGAGATGATAAATAATATTTTTGGTATTTTTGGTATAGAGATGCAAAGTAAATAAAGTAAAAGCAAAGTAAAAGCAAAGAAATAGTAAAGTGATGCAGATTGATATGATGAGAAAGAGACCATGGGGCCATAGGTTTCACTAGTGGCTTCTCTCAAGAGCATAAGTATTCTACGGTGGGTGAACAAATTGCTGTTGAGCAATTGACAGAATTGAGCATAGTTATGAGAATATCTAGATATGATCATGTATATAGGCATCACGTCCGAGACAAGTAGACCGAAACGATTCTGCATCTACTACTATTACTCCACTCATCGACCGCTACCCAGCATGCATCTAGAGTATTAAGTTAAAAACAGAGTAACGCCTTAAGCAAGATGACATGATGTAGAGGGATAATTTCATGCAATATGATAAAAACCCCATCTTGTTATCCTCGATGGCAACAATACAATACGTGCCTTGCTGCCCCTTCTGTCACTGGGAAAAGGACACCGCAAGATTGAACCCAAAGCCAAGCACTTCTCCCATGGCAAGAACAACCAATCTAGTAGGCCAAACCAAACTGATAATTTGAAGAGACTTGCAAAGATAACCAATCATACATAAAAGAATTCAGAGAAGATTGAAATATTATTCATAGATAGACTGTATCATAAACCCACAATTCATCGGTCTCAACAAACACACCGCAAAAAGAAGATTACATCGAATAGATCTCCACAAGAGAGGGGGAGAACATTGTATTGAGATCCAAAAAGAGAGAAGAAGCCACCTAGCTACTAGCTATGGACCCGTAGGTCTGAAGTAAACTACTCACACTTCATCGGAGGGGATTGGATGATGATGTAGAAGCCCTCGGTGATCGATGCCCCCTCCGGCGGAGCTCCGGAACAGGACCCAAGATGGGATCTCATGGATACAGAAAGTTGCGGCGGTGGAATTAGGTTTTTGGCTCCGTCCCGATCGTTTGGGGTACGTGGATATATATAGGAGGAGGAAGTACGTCGGTGGAGCTTCGAGAGGCCCATGAGGCAGGGGGCACACCCTAGGGGGGGCGGGTACCCCCTACCCTCGTGACCACCTCGTGGCTTTCTTGACGGAGGGTCCAGGTCTCCTGGATCTTATCTGATGAGAAAATCATGTTTCCGAAGGTTTCATTCCGTTTGGACTCCATTTGATATTCCTTTTCTTCGAAACACTAAAATAGGCAAAAAACAACAATTCTGGGCTGGGCCTCCGGTTAATAGGTCAGTCCCAAAAATAATATAGAAGTGGAAAATAAAGCCCAATAATGTCTAAAACAGTAGATAATATAGCATGGAGCAATCAAAAATTATAGATACGTTGGAGACGTATCAAGCATCCCCAAGCTTAATTCCTGCTCGTCCTCGAGTAGGTAAATGATAAAAACATAATTTTTGATGCGGAGTGCTACTTGGCATAATTTTAATGTAATTCTTCTTAATTGTGGTATGAATATTCAGATCCGAAAGATTCAAGACAAAAGTTCATATTGACATAAAAATGATAATACTTCAAGCATACTAACTAAGCAATTATGTCTTCTCAAAATAACATGGCCAAAGAAAGTTTATCCCTACAAAATCATATAGTTTAGTCATGTTTCATTTTCGTCACACAAGAATGCTATCATCATGCACAACCCCGATGACAAGGCAAGCAAATGTTTCATACTTTAGTACTCTCAAACCTATAAACTTTCACGCAATATATGAGCATGAGCCATGGACATAGCACTATGGGTGGAATAGAATATAATGAGGGGGGTTATGTGGAGAAGACAAAAAAGGAGAAAGTCTCACATCAACGAGGCTAATCAATGGGCTATGGAGATGCCCACCGATTGATGTTGATGCAAGCAGTAGGGATTACCATGCAACGGATGCACTAGAGCTATAAATGTATGAACGCTCAACAAAAGAAACTAGTGGGTGTGCATCCAACTTGCTTGCTCACGAAGACCTAGGGCACTTGAGGAGGCCCATTGTTGGAATATACAAGCCAAGTTCTATAATGAAAATTTTCCCACTAGTATATGAAGGTGATAACATGAGAGACTCTCTACTATGAAGATCATGGTGCTATTTTGAAGCACAAGTGTGGTAAAAGGATAGTAACATTGTCCCTTCTGTCTTTTTCTCTCATTTTTTTGGGCCTTCTCTTTTTATGGCCTTTCTCTCTTTTTTTGGGCCTTCTCTTTTTTTATGGCCGTTCTTTTTTTATACCTCACTTGGGAAAATGCTCTAATAATGATGATCATTACACTTCTATTTATTTACAACTCAATGATTACAACTCAATACTAGAACAAAGATGACTCTATGTGAATGCCTCCGGCGGTGTACCGGGATATGCAATGAACCAAGAGTGACATGTATGAAACAATTATGAATGGTGGCTTTGCCACAAATACTATGTCTACTACATGATCATGCTAAGCAATATGACAATGATGAATGTGTCATGATGAACGGAATGATGGAAAGTTGCATGGCAATATATCTCGGAATGGCTATGGAAATGCCATAATAGGTAGGTATGGTGGCTGTTTTGAGGAAGATATAAGGAGGTTTATGTGTGAAAGAGTGTATCATATCACGGGGTTTGGATGCACCGGCGAAGTTTGCACCAACTCTCAATGTGAGAAAGGGCAATGCACGGTACCGAAGAGGCTAGCAAGGATGGAAGGGTGAGAGTGCGTATAATCCATGGACTCAACATTAGTCATAAAGAACTCACATACTTATTGGAAAAATCTACAAGTCATCAAAAACCTTGGCACTACGCGCATGCTCCTAGGGGGATAGATTAGTAGGAAAAGACCATCGCTCATCCCCGACCGTCACTCATAAGGAAGACAATCAAATAACACCTCATGTTTCAAATTTGTTGCATAACGCTTACCATACGTGCATGCTACGGGACTTTCAAACCTCAACACAAGTATTTCTCAATTTCACAACTACTCAACTAGCACGACTTTGATATTATTACCTCCATATCTCAAAACAATCATCAAGCATCAAACTTTTCTTAGTATTCAACACACTCATAAGAAAGTTTTATTATTAATCTTGCATACCAAGCATATTAGGATCTTAAGCAAATTACCATGCTATTAAGACTCTCAAAATAATCTAAGTGAAGCATGAGAGATCAATAGTTTGTATAAAACAAATCCACCACCGTGCTCTAAAATATATAAGTGAAGTACTAGAGCAAAATTATAAAACTCAAAAGATATAAGTGAAGCACATAGAGTAAAACTATAGAGCTCAAAAGATATAAGTGAAGCACATAGAGTATTCTATCAAATTCCAAATCATGTATGGATGTATGGCTCTCTCAAAAGGTGTGTACAGCAAGGATTATTGTGGTATACTAACAAGAAAAGACTCAAATCATAAAAGACGCTCCAAGCAGAACACATATCATGTGGTGAATAAAAATATAGCTCCAAGTAAAGTTACCGATAGAAGTAGATGAAAGAGGGGATGCCTTCCGCGGCATCCCCAAACGTTGGCTTGTAGGTGTCCGTAGATTATCTTGGGGGTGCCGTGGGCATCCCCAAGCTTAGGTTCTTGCCACTTCTTGTTCCATAATCCATCAAATCTTTACCCAAAACTTGAAAACTTCACAACACAAAACTTAAAGTACAAAACTCGTGAGCTCCGTTAGCAAAAGAAAACAAAAGACCACTTCAAGGTACTGTAATGAACTCATTCTTTATTTATATGGGTGTTATACCTACAGTATTCCAACTTCTCTATGGATTATAAACTATTTTACTAGCCATAGATTCATCAAAATAAGCAAACAACACATGAAAAACAGAATCTGTCAAAAACAGAACAGTCTGTAGTAATATGTAGCTAGCGAAAGATCTGTAACCCGAAAAATTATAAACTAAATTGCTGGACGTGATGAATTTATATATTAATCATCTGAAAAAATAATTAACTAAATATCACTTTCCAAATAAAAATGACACCAGTTCTCGTGAGCGCTAATGTTTCTGTTTTTTACAGCAAGTTCAACAAGACTTTCCCCAAGTCTTCCCAACGGTTCTACTTGGCACAAACACTAATTAAACACAAAAAACACAACCAAAACAGAGGCTAAATAATTTATTTATTACTAAACAGGAGAAAAAATCAAGGAATAAAAAATAAATTTGGGTTGCCTCCCAACAAGCGCTATCGTTTAACGCCCCTAGCTAGGCATAACAAGCAAGAATAGATCTAGGTATTGCCATAATAGTAAGATAGATTGTTAAAACTCATTTCATATTCTCTACGTTCAGCAGCAAGTTTTCTTTGAGGCAAGCAAAAGTAATCAAAAGGGCTAAATTTGTTGGGACAAAAGTCTCCAAGATCAACCTTGGTAGGTATAGGTTCCTCCTTTGGTCCTTCATATTGCACAACCAATTCATCATTATAAGCATTCTTTTGACAGAACTTTGTGAGCCTATATTCAAGAGAATATCCCAATTCATTATCTCGAATAGCTAAATCATCATTAAGTTCAGAAATTCTATCAACTAAAACATTGGTAGGAACCCTTTTTCTAAGATCTTCATTGAAAGCAACATAGTCTAGAGATTGGAAACGCATTATTTCTTCTTGATAAAAGAGGATAGTATCTATGGGAGGACGGCAAACATCCACCCTATAATGCGCAAAGATTTCTTTGGCCTCTTTAATTATAAATCGAAACTCATGAACCAAAAAGATAGTAACAACACGCTTAACAGAAGAATGCTCAATATTAGAAAATTCTAGGAAAATCCTTTGTATAAAAGGATGCAAGTGCATGAATTGCCTCTCAAGTTCAACTACAAGCATGGCAATAGCGTCCGCAAGACTACTAGTTCTGTGAAGAATAGAACTACCCATAGAAGGTAAAGCACCGGCACAAGTAAAGAAATCTTGAATAACTCCTTCTCCAATAATATTGCCGCTACCAACATGAAATCTTATTATATGTGAGATAGTGGGTTCTTTAGTAGGAGAATCAAAATTATTATCGACAACAGTATCCCCAATTTCAGACATAGAGGCAGAAGGTAAAGAACTAGCCATAACGACAAGCATGCAAACTAACACACGAGCAAACAAAGAGCAAACGGAGAAAGAGAGGGAGGATAGAGAGAGAGAGGGCGAATAAAACGACAAGGGTGAAGTGGGGGAGAGGAAAACGAGAGGCAAATGGCAAATAATGTAATGCGGGCGATAGGGATTGTGATGGGTACTTGGTATGTTGACTTTTGCGTAGACTCCCCGGCAACCGCGCCAGAAATTCTTCTTGCTACCTCTTGAGCACTGCGTTGGATTTCCCCAAAGAGGAAGGGATGATGCAGCAAAGTAGCGTAAGTATTTCCCTTAGTTTTTGAGAACCAAGGTATCAATCCAGTAGGAGGCTACGCTCGAGTCCCTCATACCTACGCAGAAACAATAGCTCAATGCAACCAATGCGCTTAGGGGTTGTCAATCCCTTCACGGTCACTTACGAAAGTGAGATCTAATAGAGATGATAAATACTATTTTTGGTATTTTTGGTATAGAGATGCAAAGTAAATAAAGTAAAAGAAAAGTAAAAGCAAAGCAATAGTAAAGTGATGGAGATTTATATGATGAGAAAGAGACCTGGGGGCCATAGGTTTCACTAGTGGCTTCTCTCAAGAGCATAAGTATTCTACGGTGGGTGAACAAATTGCTGTTGAGCAATTGACAGAATTGAGCATAGTTATGAGAATATCTAGGTATGATCATGTATATAGGCATCACATCCGAGACAAGTAGACCGAAACGATTCTGCATCTACTACTATTACTCCACTCATCGACCGCTATCCAGCATGCATCTAGAGTAGTAAGTTAAAAACAGAGTAACGCCTTAAGCAAGATGACATGATGTAGAGGGATAATTTCATGCAATATGATAAAAACCCCATCTTGTTATCCTCGATGGCAACAATACAATACGTGCCTTGCTGCCCCTTCTGTCACTAGGAAAAGGACACCTCAAGATTGAACCCAAAGCTAAGCACTTCTCCCATGGCAAGAACAACCAATCTAGTAGGCCAAACCAAACTGATAATTCGAAGAGACTTGCAAGATAACCAATCATACATAAAAGAATTTAGAGAAGATTCAAATATTATTCATAGATAGACTGGATCATAAACCCACAATTCATCAGTCTCAACAAACACACTGCAAAAACAAGATTACATCGAATAGATCTCCACAAGAGAGGGGGAGAACATTGTATTGAGATCCAAAATGAGAGAAGAAGCCATCTAGCTACTAGTTATGGACCCGTAGGTCTGAAGTAAACTACTCACACTTCATCGGAGGGGCTTGGACGATGATGTAGAAGCCCTCCGTGATCGATGCCCCCTCCGGCGGAGCTCCGGAACAGGCCCCAAGATGGGATCTCGTGGATACAGAAAGTTGTGGTGGTGGAATTAGGTTTTTGGCTCCGTCCCCAATCGTTTGGGGGTACGTGGATATATATAGGGGGAAGAAGTATGTCGGTGGAGCTTCGAGGGGCCCACGAGACAGGGGGAGCGCCCTAGGGGGGCGCCCCTACCCTTGTGACCACGTCGTGGCTTTCTTGACGAAGGGTCCAAGTCTCCTGGATCTTATTTGATGAGAAAATCACGTTTCCGAAGGTTTCATTCCGTTTGGACTCCATTTGATATTCCTTTTCTTCGAAACCCTAAAATAGGCAAAAAACAACAATTCTGAGCTGGGCCTCCGGTTAATAGGTTAGTCCCAAAATAATATAAAAGTGGAAAATAAAGCCCAATAATGTCTAAAACGGTAGATAATATAGCATGGAGCAATCAAAAATTATAGATACGTTAGAGACGTATCAGTCACTAAGTGGCTAGAAGCTATTCTAGCTACTAGTGTTGACCATAACACTTCCATTAAAATTCTTAAATAAATTATCTTCTCAAGGTTTGGAGTCCTTAGATATTTAATGACTGATAGTGGTTCATACTGTATTCATAGTGCTTTCCGTAAATTGCTTGCTAAATATGATGTTAACCATATAATTGCATCACCCTATCATCCTCAATCTAGTGGTCAAGTTGACCTTAGCAATAGAGAAATACAATTAATATTACAAAAAAATGTCAATAGGTCCCAAAAGAATTGGTCTAAGAAACTTGATGACACACTTTGGGCCTATAGAACAGCTTATAAAAATCCTATGGTATGTCTCCATATCTAATGGTTTATGGAAAAGCTTGTCATTTGCCTCTTGAGCTCGAACATAAAGCACATTGGGCAATCAAAGAACTCAACTTTGATTTAAAACTTGCTGCTGAAAAGAGGTTTTTTGATATTAGCTCACTAGATGAATGGAGAACTCAAGCCTAAGAAAATGCCAAACTATTTAAAGAAAAAGTTAAAAGATGGCATGACAAAAGAATCCAAAAGCGAGAATTCAAAGTTGGTGAATATGTTATATTTTACAATTCTTGATTTAGATTTTTTGTAGGAAAACTTCTTTCCAAATGGGAAGGACCATATATCACCGAAGAAGTCTATCACTCTGGAGTTGTCAAGATTAATAATGCTGAAGGTACCAATCCGAAGGTGGTCAATGGACAAAGAACTAAACACTATATTTTAGGTATGCCTATTAATGTTGAAAATAACATTATCTAAACCATGACACTGAAGGAACACATAAAGGAAACCTTCCATAACACTCCAGAACCTGAAAAGGAAGAGGTATGTGATACGGTAAGTAAACAGACTCCGAAAAATCCAGAAAAATATTTTTTGTCAGTTGTGGAATATTAGAAAAAATAGAAAAATAAGAAACAACCGGGAAGGCAACCCAGGTGCCCACAAGGTACCAGGGCATGCTTGCCCCACCTGGCGCGCCCTGGTAGGTAGTGGGCCCCTTAGGCACTTCCCCGACTCCGTTTTCCTTTCATATACTTGTTTCCCAAGATAAAAAAATCTTTATATATTCCCTCAGATGATTTGACCACTGTATCATGGAGAAACCCTTCGTTCTTGTTTCGTGCTATTTTCTATCAGATCTATTGAGCCATGCATCATGTCTTCTCCCTCCTCCAACACCGTAGAAGAAGATGCTTGGCTGCTGAAGATGGAGCCAAGGAGAGGGGATCCAAAATAAGCCACCAAGGAGGACAAGGCCAAGGAAGTTACAGGAGACCAAGCTCAAGAATAAGGGCAAGCCATGCTCACGTGGGAAGTTGAGAAAGAAGATATCCTGCAGCCCTACTATGATCATCTCACCCCCACTGAAATAGAGCCTTTTAGGGCCTTTGAAACAGTACGTGTTCAGAATACATATCTCACTCGTGAAGTTATTTTGTTGGAAGAGCAAAATATTACCCTTCGGAGCATCAACCGTAGATTGGATTACCTACTGAAGCTGAAGTGCGAAGCTGCAACCACCCCATCCTCTTCACCGACCCCACCTCCATCTTCATCACCCAAGAAGGAGACTTGAGTACATGGGTATAGGCATTCCCCTTGTCTTGTGCCAAGCTTGGGGGAGATGCCCCGGTATCATATCACCATCACTTTTATTACCTTTACCTATCTTAGTTCGATACTTAGCTATTTCATGATTTACTTGAATAAAAGTTTAGTATGATATATTCTCGAGTGCTAGTTTCGTGATCTCACTACTGCAGGATATTGCTAACGCGACACTACGATCAGAGACCCTTTGCCAAAACTGTGTGCGATGCAAAAATCACAAACAGTGGTGTAAAAAACCATCAAGAAAGGTGCAAAACATTTGTGATGGCGGATCCATCAAACACAGTTCAGATTTTAGTTGCGTGTGCGATGTAGGGCACACGGTTAATCCATTCAAATTGTTTGTCATGAGGCAGAACAAAAGAAACATGCAGCATATCAATGTGTGTGTGATGCAGGACATACGGTTAATCCATTCGAACTGTTTGCGATGAGTTAGAACAACAGAAACGGGCAGCCATATCAATGTGTGTGCGATATATAGCATACGGTTCACTCGGACGGACTGTTTTTAATTAGAGAAAACAACAGAAACGGTTCAACTTAACAAGATGTGTGTGATATGCGGCATACAGTTCACATGGATGAACTATTTGCGATGAGCCAAAAGAACATGAACGGGTCGTGCAAACAAGATGTGTGTGATACGTGGCAAACAGCTGACTTAGATGAACTGTTTGCGATGAGAAATTACAATACAGACAGTCAATATAGTTACTTCGTGTGCCATTCTGTGTGTACAAAAAACTTTGAAAAATGTAAACTAGTTGCTTGTGGTGCATAGGAGTATCGCACACGATGCGTCTGCGAGTACTAGTGTGTGATGATTAGTATGTTACACATACGTTTCCTTATGTTAATATGTGTGTGAATTTGCCATATGGACAGTTAATATGCAAATGCCTTCTGGACATCGGGCACACGCTTAAACTCAATGAACTGTGTACGATACTAATACTTTCCATGAAAATTTATGAACTTGGGTAACATCATTTGAGGAACATATATATAGTGGTCAGACTATTCGGTAAAAGGAGGATCATCGTAACACGGTTTTGACAACCATATGGTCCATATCTACATACTTAACATAGTAACAACTATCACATTTTAAGAGGCTAAGGGCCAACAACCATATGGTCCATATCTACATACTTAACATATATAGTAACAGCTAGCACATTTTAAGAGGCTGAGGGCCACCAACCACAACTATCCACTGGAAGCAACTTGATCACGGCGACTCGACATCTCGTCAATGAAAAGGAAGAGCCCTCCTGTGCCTTGGTAGAGCATGAGTAGAATAGTGTCTCCAATTTTTCCAATATGGATGCATTGCCACGAGAAGCGAGAACTTGTTAATTTGAATGGTTCCATTTTTGTGGGAAATGCAGTACCTTGCAATCACTTTGGCGTTATTAGCAGGCACAAGTGTAATTCGACCACGCTGAGAAATCGATCCAGGAACTACTACACGGGCAATTTGTGTTGACATGTAGAATAAAAACAATTGTAACATATCGTTGAAGATATATATAGTTTATGAGCATCAACATTAAAATAAGACTTTTTACGAGTGTTTTGTGTGCACAATTGGTCTAGTTCAGTGTGTGCACCATAGGTCTAATTAATCCCATCCAAAATCCAGCGTTCATACGCTATGCTATCTCTGTCAGATTATCAACAAAGTTTATGACATGCTTCAAGTCCTTCCAGTGAAATTTGGCATGCTTAGTAACAAACAAATCATTCACTATGCATCCAACATATCCTGCTTAAAATGTGGAAAGATATTATTTATTCAGAACATGGCAGAAGAATATATAGTGTGCATAAATTGGCAAATAGAATTTGTTACTTCCTAGGAAGGGAGTCGGAATATGATATCACAATTGGTTGCTTAAATAGGGATCAATTGGTTGCTTAAATAGTAATATGACAACATGGAGAAAGTTGAAAGGACACTAACCTCGATTAGACTTTGATCGGCTGATGATGTTGGGGAAGTAAACATCCATGTAATTAGACCAGGCTGTCGTGCATGCACTAGAATTTTATTGCCAGCTTTCAGTTCATAATACTTAGACATTTTTCTCCAAAGGTCCGCATTAAAATAGGAGTGACCATCTTTATCAAGTTTTATGCTAACCGTCATTGTAAATCCATGCCGCGTTGTCAATATGACATCCTAGGAGTCATCAGCAAAGTAAAGCCCAAGATTTCCTTCTACACCTGTTCTTGCAAAGCAAAGGGATGTACTACTTGAAATGAAAATTAAGATCGTAAATTAGATGTATTGAAATAACAGAGCAAGATGCAAATATGGGAGTAACTGATAGAATAGATCAATATATAGATGAAAGCAAAGTACAAAAATATAGAATTAAAAATAGATAACGTAACAAAGATTTGATGCAAATATATAGATAATGTAGCAACACACGGTATATGTGCACAAATTTAGGCCATGCCATCCGTGGTAGGTTGAGATTGAACATACCAAGCGCTCCATGAAGTCATCCGGAATGGTGAGATAGAACTTTATTTCCGACTGGCCACGACCACAGTTGCCCGATTTGTGCTCGCACTATGGACACATGAGTAAACACCCACGAATCAACTAGAACAAAAATGATTCCACAATGATTTCCATTGGTTGATTAACAATGACGAATGGACTACGATAAGAGATGAGTGAATATTTCGCTAATTAAGTTGATTACCTTCTCCATGAGAAAAATCGCCGGCCCAATCCCGCAGAAAATCCTAGTCGACCAGAGTCTAGAATGTCGGTGCAGATAGGCGACGGAAAGAGGTAGGGGCGAAATCCGGTGCCGTTTGGAGCGCGACCTACGCCCGTGTAAGGACCCGAGACCGATGCTCCAGACGCCTTCCTTGTTTTTCATTGTTGCCGCGTGTTTAATTTGTTTGTTGCATTCATCATGTCATCATTTGCATTGCATCAGCACTTCGTTGCCGACATTTTACAAAACCCGCATCCGTCGTCGTTGTCGTTTCTCCCTTTGCCTTCATCACCTTCTCTCGGACCACTCTCTTCTCTCTCTTCTCCGAGCCCATCAAACCCCCCTTGCCTCTCTGGCCTTTTGTCAGACCCCCCCTCTCCGCACAATTCTCAGACCCCCTCGCGCAATGTCCGAAAACCTCTCCCTCTCTCGACCCGCATGGTCATAACCGATGGGTCCGGATCATCCCCAAACATCCATAAAATATCTTCGGTTCTTTGTTCGGACGCCCTAGCATATTTATTTGGGACCATCCGATTAAAATCAGAGGAACCAAATGCCCCTATCAAAAATCCACTTGCTGTATATTACACCACCACCTACCAAAACAGATCAACCCCTAACCCTAGGCTGTCCCATCCATTCCTCCCCAATCCCGAAGCCGTCGCCACCCGCTCTTCCTTGTTGTTCGGGAGATTATCCCATTGCCGCCAGATCCCTTCTTCCTCGGGATCTTCTCTCGATCCACCCAACCCGTAGCCCTACACCTCTCGATATCTCCCCACCAAACAACGCCTCGCCCGATCCCCTCGTCCACCTCCTGCAGCCGCGAGTGCCCGAGGCCCCAACAACCCAAGTACCGACCGGCACCGAAGCTCCATCACAGGCGACCAGGACCGGCCTCGTCCTGCTCCTCTCCTCGCTTGTATCTCCCTTCCTCCCCGTGCTTCTCTCTCTCTCTATCTCTCACACATCTCCCTCTTGTTTCTCTGGTAGGAAACCCCATGGCAGCCAACCCCTGTCTTGCCTTAGGTCTCTCTGGTTGCCGTCTAGATGTTGGACCCGCACCCCTCGTTGCTTCTCCTTCTCCCATTCCCTCCGTTTCCATCTCTCACTTCCTCTCTGTCCTCTATAGGAAACTGTAGCAGGCAAGCACCACGCCATGGCCTCCCCTGCTCGACGACCGCGTCGCTGTCGTCGTGTTCCCGCCCATCCCCGCCTGATTCTGCAGCGCCGCCGCCCGTCTTCGTTCACGGCGAGCACTATTGTTGTCCTGCTCACGCATGTCAAGTTCCTCTTCATCAAGCTGCCAAGTCCCTATCGCCTTGCCGTTGTACCGCGTCCTCGACCTCATTCAACAGCCCTCGCCTGAGCACCAAGAGTTGATCCCGCCGTCTTGCCAAGACCAGTTTCTGCCGCATGTTCCTCTGCTCGAGCGAGGTGGGTTCGTCCGTATCGACCCGATCCGATCCAATGCCCGCGAGCGTTGACTGCGCCCCGCTGCATCATCACCCGTGCCGGCCCTCCTCTGTTTCGCCTTCGCCGTGGGCCGCGAGATCTGCATCTCCGGCCATCCCCGTTGTTCCCCGCGTCGAAGCCATGTCGTCGCCTCTGCTGTGACGTCTCCCTAGCGCCAGGAGGAGATGAACGTGTCAAGTTCCTCTACATCGCTCGTGTAGTCGCGTTGACCGTGACCTCCCTGCCTCGCCCACTCGTGGGCCTCTGCTTGCCCCAGCCTGCCACTGCTTCTCCTCTTCTGGCCCGATGGCCCGATGTGAGCACCGACCCAAACCCTCGCTCATGAGTGATGTTCAGTTATGCTCCGCTCACTATTTCGGCCCGTAGTGTTTTTTTCATGCACTGTGAATTTTTCTATTATCCAGAGAACGCCAGAATTGCAGAAACCCCTCATAGTTCATGCATATAATAAATTCACAACCATGCATTCTAATTGAACAAACTAAATATGTAAAATGCTTAGAATTTCATCTAGTTTCATAATATATTGCTCTCATCCATGTTTAAAATGTTTAACTTGCTGTTTGATTAAATTTGCATAAATAACATGTTAAAATGGTTTATTTCATAATTAAATAATCGTAGCTTCAAATTTAATATTCTTTATATGTATATGGGGTAAAAATGCATAGTTTAACATGGTGGCGTCACTTTGCATGTTTAATAACTCTAAAATTGTGTTTAGGGAAGAACAGTACCAAATCCAGAATATGCACATGGGGATTTTCCAGATTTGTTGTTTGTTATTTCTGGCCTCATTTAAACTTGCCCAAATAATTAGTTTACTTATGCTTCACCTCTTTCCATGTTAACCAACATTTAATATTGATGCGTAACTAAACGAGAGTGAACTAAATAATCGAATGTGGTGTTGCGTCAATATGCAACTCATTGCATATTGAGCTCCACTTAATTTGTAGTATTGTTTGTTGCACTTTGCCAAGGCATGCCTTATTAAACCGGACATGCATCATACTTGGTTGTGCATCAAGCCATGTTTATGCTTATATGTTTACCATGTTGTTTACTATGATGTTTGCTTCTTTCCGGTTGCGCTTCTCCTTGATAGTTCCGATTATGTTGCGTTTGTGAGGATCCGTTCGACTACCTTGGTTCGTGTACTTCATGGATTCAGTCTTCTTCCTAGCGGTATTTCAGGAAAGATGACCGTTACCTTGGATCTCGCTACTATCTTTGCTATGCTAGTTGTCTCGATGCTATTGCTATGTCGCGCTACCTACCACTTGTTTATCAAGCCTCCCAAATTGCCTTGATAGCCTCTAACCTTTTTACCCTTCCTAGCAAACTGTTGTCTGGCTATGTTACTGCTTTGCTCAGACCCTCTTATAGCATTGCTAGTTGAAGGTCCAGTTGCAGGTTGCTCCATGTTGGGACATGGATATCATGGGACATCACAATATCTCTTATTTAATTAATGCACACATATACTTGGTAAAGGGTGGAAGGCTCGGCCTTATGACTGGTATTTTGTTCCACTCTTGCCGCCCTAGTTTTTCATCATACCGGTGTTATGTTCCTTGGTTTTTGCGTCCCTAACATGGTGAGGGCTATGGGGCCCTCTTGACAGTTCGCTTTGAATAAAACTCTTCCATCAAGGCCCAACATTGGTTTTACCATTTGCCTAATAACAACTAAAAACTTGGATATGGACTGGCTAGCACCCGAGGATAATTAATCAACCCCTCGGGCCAGTGCTCCTCTGAGTGTTGGTCCAAACCGAGTAGATTGCGGGGCCACCACGGGGAAACTCGAGGTCTGGTTTTACTCGTAGGATGTCCCATCTGGTGTGCCCTGAGAACGAGATACGCATGGCTCCTATCGGGATTTGTCGGCACATTCGGGTGGTCTAGCTGATTTTGTTTTACCATTGTCGAAATGTCTTGTGCACCGGGATTCTGAGTCTGATCGGAGGGTCCCGCGATGGAGGATTGTCTCCGCAGATCATGAGCTTGTCATGGGCTAAGTTGGGACACCCCTGCATGGTTTAAACTTTCGAGAGTCATGCCCGCGGTTATGTGGCAGATGGGAATTTGTTAATATCCGGTTGTAGTGGACTTGAACTAAACTCAATTAAAATAAACCAACCGCATGCGTAACCATGACTGTCTCTTTTTGGGTGCGTTCGAGAAGAGAACACGGTTGGGTTATGTTTGAACATAAGTAGTTTAGGATCACTTATTGATCATTACTAGTTTGCGACCGTTGCATAGTTTCTCATCTTATTCTTGTACTCGTATGTTAACCACCATACATGCTTAGTGTTGCTGCAACCTCACCACTTATACATTCCATGCCCATTAAGCTTTGCTAGTCTTGATACCCATGGTAATGGGATTGTTGTGTCCTCATGGCTCACAAATTACTACAACAATAGTTGAAGGTGCAGGTAAAGTGAATCTTTGACATGAGAGCGATGCTTGCTTGTTTGGAGTTCTTCTGCTTCTTCTACTTCGATCAAGGGAAAGGTTATGGGTTAGGGAGCCTGGCTAGTAGGGTGGTTGTCGTTCTTCTTTTTTGTTTGATTCCATCCGTAGTCGGATCCTGCTCTTATGTATGATGATTGCTATGTATTGATGTATTCATGTTGTAGCTTGTGGTGAGTGTAAGTCTTTATCTTGTATTCTCATCTATTCAGTACATGGTATGTTGTAATGATATCGACCTTGCTATGTGCTCGAAATGCGATTGTGCCTCAATCATGAATTCATCACATGATTGGGATAGAATCGCATCTTGGCTGCTACAAGTTGGTATCAGAGCCTTACCGACCTTAGGAGCCCCCTTTCTTGATCGAATCGATGCCGTTGTTGAGTCTGGAAGAAAACTATTTTGAGTCTAGTTATATCGGAGAGTTGGAATTCTTTTTACTCCTTATCCCTTCGACGCTCTGGTGAGGACACCTGACGTAGATGTTTTGACTTTACTCTCCTCTTTTTCACTCAAATGTTTTTAGGATCACGCGAGTATTGTTGGATCGTTGTGATATCATTGTGACGGGAATTCTGTCTTGGTGCCTCCTGTCATTTAGGGGTTGTGGCAGTGTCCCGGGGAGTTGAGCTCCAAGGTGTTTTTGTCACAGTTCTTATCGTTTCAGTTCTGGAATACCAGAGTTTGCCAACATCGAAAACGCTTCTATACTCTTCGTGGTGAGAGTAGTTTGACGACACCCAGTACTAGGGAGAGCTATCAGATGTATTGCCACATCTAGTATATCGGATGTTTTTGAAGGTCTAAGGTACACGATTTCTGAGGTTTTCTTGGTTATGTGTTGAAGGATGGATATAGTTGGAGCGTAGGGCTTGTTAGTTGTGTGATATATTTGTGCCTACCTGTATCCCCAACACTAGATTGCATACCAAGAAAGTTTTGGGAGTTTTTAGGTGGGAATTCAAGTATCACGTAGGAATTCTTTCCAACAGATACATGATATGATATGGGGTCTATCATTTTTTTTTGTTCTGGCTTATTCCGCAAGTCAAATCATTTGTTTTGTTTTTGAGTAGTGGCATTGGAGTTGCTTCGGAGTCAAGTGTTGATTCCATACCTTTTCCTAAGCGGTGTTCTCATATTTCTATGGGAGTATTAATCCTTTTGATCATGTGGAATGGTCATGCCAATTCTTTTCCAACCTACGTGCTTCTCTTCAAGCTAATTCAATCTTCTTCACCATGTTCAAGATCAATTCTCATCTTTAACAATGGAGTTCATTCCATCCATCCTAAGTTGCCTTTGTTTTTCCCACCCTCCCGCCCTTTTTCCTTACAGAGTCAGATATCTTAATCAAGTATCCATTTTATTCATGTGAAGTCTCTTCATTCTTTTGTTTCAATGTTCTTATCTGGTGATTCTTAGGAAGATGCTCAGGAGCTTCAATTTTATAGTTTTTCATTCCCTTTTCTTCTCCGGTGGACTTAAGTCAAGCTTCTGTCTTAATCATATCCCTTCCTTTTGTTTCACATGTTTTATCATGTTGCAATATCTTAACCAAGTCTCTCTTTTTATTCACCTCTCTCTATTCCTATCCAGAGTGCTATAGATATCTCAGAAGATTCATGTTTTCATTCTTAATCTGTTCAAGCTATTTGGAGATTATTATCTCATTCAAGCCATTTAATTCAACCGGTGCAATCTCCCTTTCAACTTATCAATTCAACGGTGTTTATTTTGAGTGGGCCCTAACCCACAGGTATTTCCTAGGATCTTACCTGACTCTTCTAAAAAAATTCGGAACTATTCTCAAATTCATTTTAAAGTTTGATGTAAGAATGAATTTTCATCAATCATATGCCTTCTCAAATATTGCTTTCAAATTCTATTCATTTTTGGCTCGACGTCTCTGTCGGTGTCAAAACCGGCGGATCTCGGGTAGGGGGTCCCCGACTATGCGTCTAAGGCGGATGGTAACAGGAGGCAGGGGACACGATGTTTTACCTAGGTTCGGGCCCTCTTGATGGAGGTAAAACCCTATGTCCTGCTTGATTAATATTGATGATATGGGTAGTACAAGAGTAGATCTACCATGAGATCAGAAAGGCTAAACCCTAGAAGCTAGCCTATGGTATGATTGTCCGTCGTCCTACGGACTAAAACCCTCTGGTTTATATAGACACCGGAGAGGTTAGGGTTACACAATGTCGGTTACAAAGGAGGAGATACACATATCCGTATTGCCTAGCTTGCCTTCCACGCCAAGTAGAGTCCCATCCGGACACGAGACGAAGTCTTCAATCTTGTATCTTCATAGTCTAACAGTCCGGCCAATGGATATAGTCCGGCTGTCCAGAGACCCCCTAATCCAGGACTCCCTCAGTAGCCCCTGAACCAGGCTTTCAATGACGATGAGTTCGGCACGCAGTATTGTCATTGGCATTGCAAGGCGGGTTCCTCCTCCGAATACATCACGGAAGAATCTGAATTCAAGGATAGTGTCTGACCCTGCAAAATAAGTTCCAGATACCACCGTAGAGAGAATAGTATTTCCACAAATCTAATTTTCGGACTTGTTTTGGCAACACGACATAATGTCACGGCCAGTGATTATTTGAACCATTTCCTTTAACTAGCCCCGCACATAACATGAGGCAGTTTTTTGACACGTCTTGTCAAAGTAGAGATCGTGTCCCCTTATCACGGGATTCTCATCAATACGGGTGTGGGTAACCCAACCGCGCCATCGATTATAGTGCTTGGGGGACGAGCGAGTTTTACCAGGCTAGTGGGGACGCATAGTTTCGTCCGCCCATATAAAGGGATAAGGACTTACCATTTCATCCACGCCTTCTTCCTCCTTTGCTCATCCACCTTCGCATACTCGAGCCCCAGCGCCCAAGTTCGCATTCCCCACCTCGATCTTCTCCAACCATGTCCGGAGTGGGAGGCAGGTGGATGGTCTCCTCCATCATGGAGGGACACGTCAAGAAGCTGAGGAGAGCCGGATACTTGCCCGACGACATTGCGCACCAGCTCCCAGAGGAGGGGCAGCTCATCCCCACCCCCAGGCCCCATGAGAGGGTGGTGTTCCTTACCCATTCCCTCCGTGGACTGGGATTTCCTCTCCACCCATTTGTCCGAGGGCTCATGTTCTACTACGGCCTGGATTTCCACGATCTGGCACCGAACTTCATCCTCAACATCTTGGCGTTTATCGTTGTGTGCGAGGCCTTCCTCCGCCTCAAGCCCCACTTCGGCTTATGGCTGAAGACTTTCAATGTCAAGCCGAAGGTAGTGAGCAGCCGCCAGGCGGAGTGCGGAGTGCGGAGGCTCCTTCGTGGATACAATAAAGGCGTGGCAGTCGGGGTGGTTCTACATCACCGAGCCGCGTGACCCTACGTGGGTAGCAGCCCCCGAATTTCGATCTGGCTTCCTCACACGGCTCACCTCCTGGCAAGAGAAGGTCCTGTCCTGGGGTAGTTCGGGAGAGCTGACCAGACTCCAAACATGTATTCAAAACATGGTAAACAAGAAGCTCAAACTCGTCAACGTAGTCCAGGTCATGCTCATCCGCCGGATCCTACCGTGCCAACAACGGGCCTTCAACTTATGGGAGTTTGACCCGGCGCAGCACTGAACTCTGAACAGGCTCTTCGACACAACTCACGAAGATGCCTGGAGGGTGCTGTTCAAGAGCGCCGAGGTCCCCCCTCCTACTACTGAGGATCGCGGATTCAGCGCGAAGCGCCAAGCCAGGGCGGTAAGCTGCTTTACCTCTTACAGGATACTTGTTTTTCATAGCTTGACTCCATGTGGGATCTAAACTTCCGTACCTTTGACAGGACTGGCAGGAGACGGACGGACAGATTGACTGTCCGGCTCCTTTGCCCGAAGGCCCAGAAAACGCTCTTCTGACGAAGATGCCGACCTCGGCTCCTTATACGGTGCCGGAGAAGACCAAGAAGGCCAAGGGAACCCGAAAGAGTTCCCGGCGCCAGGCGTCATCGGACTCACTGTCCGAGGACTCTACGGCGCAATCCTCCCCCGAAGACGAGGAGGCAGAAGAAGATGCTCCCCCTCCAGACGGGGGAGACAAGAAAAGGAAGGCCGCCCCAACTGGGGAGGCTGAAGGGTCCAAGAAGGGGAGAACCCTCCTTCCGGACAGCTCTACCACCGCCGCCGATGGCGAAGACGAGTGGCTTCCCAAGGCCAAGCCCCTGGGGAATTCGTAAGTGTTCGGATACCAGAGTAACTCATAGCATTCCTTTGTCGCACTACTTCACCTAACGCCGAAATATGATTATGCAGGCCGCCCCGAGCCCGTATCGATGTATCATCGGATGGCTCCCTGGGCTCGTCGGATATGGATAGCGATCCAGTTCCGACCGCCACCTCCCCTCATCCTGCGGACGACGCCAAGGTGTTGTCTCATGAGGCGCCAGGTCGAGGGGAGACGGTCTCGGAGGCGCCTCAAAGCAGCCTCCCAGACTCCGGGAGAAGAGGGGACAAGGCCCCTGAGGGCTCCGAGTTCGACCCTCAGTCGAACACCGCGCCGGAACCTCCAGTGGTTCCGGACTCGGGCAGGAGACCTCCTTCTAAGAGGGGCAAGACGCCTACACCGGTGACCTCTGTCCATCCAGAGGCGCCGGACAATTTGCTGGAAGCGCTTCGCAGCGCTTCCATCAACGAGGAGCACCGCACTATTATGAGTGCGGTGATCCAGAAGGTTCAGTCCGCTAAGAGCGGATTGACTGAAGCCTG
Source organism: Triticum urartu (assembly GCF_003073215.2). Lineage (NCBI taxonomy): Eukaryota > Viridiplantae > Streptophyta > Magnoliopsida > Poales > Poaceae > Triticum > Triticum urartu. The sequence goes on along the minus strand of NC_053026.1, from coordinate 258,917,093 downwards.
TGCCAGCCTTCTAACAGGCTTTGAGGTAAGTGTCTAACATATAGGAAAAATATTACCGCATAGACAGTAGCCCCTGATGCTTTGTTCGGTGTTCACAAAGAAAAGCCGAATAGAGGATCAAACAATATCGCAGGAGTCTAATATGAGTATGTAAATATGCATATGCAGGCTTCGCTGCTGGCGTCCGCCGCACTGATTGCGGAGGTCGCCGTACTGAAGCAGGACCTTAAAGGGTCCCAGGACGAGCTCGGCCTTGCCAAGAGGCAGCTTGACGAGAACAAAGGTAAGTAGTACCTAGTCTATGGATATGTATAAATAGAATGCGATTGCAAAATGACAGGATCATCATGAATTTGCCAGGGGCCACGACCAAAGTGGCGACCCTAAAGCAAGCGCTGTCCGAGGCCGAAGATAAAGCGGCCAAGGAGCGCACTGAGCGAGAAAAGCAAGAGGCTCGGGTGGGCGAGGTGCAGCAAGAGCTCCGGGCTCTCGTGACGAAGCACGAGGCGTTGGAGCTTGACTTGAAGATGCAGGAGTCTGAGCTTGCCGAGGCCCTCGAGAGTGCAAAGAGTGCCAAGGCCAAAGCCCAAAAGGCCCTCCAGGAGATCGACACAATGAAGAAGATAGCGGCAGGTAAGGCATTCTATATGCAAATCAAGCATGTAAAAGTAAATTACCGATTACTTACCCGAATCCGGAGCTCTCCAGGAGCATTCGCAGATTTGCCCCGCAGCGTGTCCGATGCCGCACAATTTTACCAGGCCGAGGATGGAAGCTCAACGGAGAAGTTGTTCTGGTCTCAGTATACTAAGGCCGAACACCCGGTGCCAATGAGCGACCAGCTGAAGCAGATGGTCGAGTTACATAAGGCGACCGAATAGGCCATGAAGGGCTTTATAGTCCGGCTGTGGCCTGGCAACGCCCTTTCGAACAGCTTCTTCGGCCTAGTGAGGCGGCTTGTGGATGCCTGCCCGCGGCTAGAGGTCGTCAAGCGATCCGTCTGCATTGAAGGTGCACGCCGGGCTTTCGCCCGTGTGAAATTGCAATGGGTCAAGCTAGACGCCTTGAAGCTGATCAAGGAAGGGCCGCCGAAGGGCAAGGAGCATCGCCACCCCGAGATGTACTACGAGGGTGTTCTGCCGGGTGCCCGTCTCATAGTGGACGAGTGCACAAAAGATGTAATATTTGAGTAAAACTTGCTCGTGTGATCCTGTATTTATGAAAACTTGTTTCATATGCGCTATGCAACGCTTGTTGGAATTTAAAATATTACCTTCTGTTTGGTTGTTTATCCAATCTGAGAAATGGATAGTCCTTGGCTTCTGCCCCCATGCCGCGAGTGCTGGGGTGTTCAGGATAAACCTGAGCACTCTTGTTCCCATTTTTGGGTCCTTCTAGGGAGGTGCTCAGCACAACGAACAAGGCAACCGGACTAATAATGCTTTATCACTCTCACTTAGCCATAGAATTCTATACTTTTAAATTTCGGTGAAGCCCCTGGTATTCGGAAGGCCGAATTCGGGGCGCGATACACGCCTTTAAGCCAGACAGGGCCGGCCCTTCGCTCTAAGCGGCATAAGTCTTTAGGGACTCGAAAACTCGCCGAATAGCGACCAGTCTCTCGCCTTATCATGACAGTCAGTTTTAGCTTTCTCTACTGAGGTGCTTAACCCAGCAGAACCGGGGCACAATCGCAGTAGTTCTCCTAGTGCTACCTTAGCCGATAGAGCGGAACATAAGGTACCAAAACATAGGAGCCGGGCAAACCCAACATTTGACCAAAGACATGATTCAGAGCTGATGCATATAATGCTATAAGTTCGGGGTGCCGCACTTGTGAAAGTGTTCGGGCTTTTCACACCATATTGTGGGGTACATAATCCCCTGGTGTATTGGCCGTACCAAAGTGTACGGTTGCAAGGCATCATTAATGAACACATATATATAAACCATGAATGTAATAATAGTCATAATGTTATGCATTGTTTATAAAAAAGGTGCGTTAAAGTAGAATGATACAGATAGTGTGATAAGCAAAGTGCAGGACTATGTTCCTTCCCAGGGCGAGCTGAGGAATAGTATTAAATCAAATATTTCGCTCGTTACTGTAATCCACCTGGGAATTCCGTGGTGTGACGTAGCTTTCTGCCTCCTTGGTTGCTGCATCATGTGTTCGGCAATAGTGCTGCTGGACAGGGTTCCCAGAGATTGATGTCTTGAAAAAGAGAAAAACAACCAAGCGGGAAGCCCCCAGTGCGGTTTAAGCCGCGTCTTGGGGCGTGCCGCAGTTGTGCCCCCCTCCCCGCGTGTGCCCATGGTATTTTTAATGTGTAATTATGTACGCGTGGCACGAGTTTTGCCGCTTGGCTAGGACTGGGGTGGGGGCCGCATTGCTACGCGAGCTCAGATCGCGCTAGGCGGTCTAGTTGCCGATTCCTTCAAGCGCGCTTGAAGGTGCCCGGGTTTTGAAACGCCGAACTGGTGGATTGCCTTGAGAGGCTGATTTGCGCTTCTGCTGCGAGGGCCGCAGTGTGCTCCTCTGTTCGGAGAGAGCGCTCTGTGTTTCCATTGACTGTAATAACCCCACGAGGTCCTGGCATCTTGAGCTTGAGGTATGCATAATGCGGTACCGCATTGAATCTCGCAAATGCGGTTCGCCCGAGCAGTGCGTGATAACCACTGCGGAATGGGACTATACCGTAGATCAACTCTTTGCTTCAGAAGTTATTCGTGGATCCGAAGACCACTTCTAGTGTAATTGAGCCTGTGCAATGGGCCTCTACGCCTGGAATAATGCCTTTAAAGGTCTTTTTTGTGGGTTTGATCCTTGAGGGGTCGATACCCATTTTGCGCACCATGTCCTAATAAAGCAGGTTCAGGCTGTTGTCACCATCCATGAGGACTCGAGTGAGGTGAAATCCGTCAATGATTGGGTCTAGAACCAGTGCGGCGAATCCTCCATGACGGATACTAGTGGGGTGGTCCCTGCGATCGAAAGTGATCGAATAGGAGGACCATGGGTTGAACTTTGGGGCGACTGGCTCCAACGCGTATACGTCCCTGAGCGCACACTTCCGCTCCCTCTTGGGGATGTGGGTTGCGTATATCATGCTCACCGTCCGCACTTGTGGGGGAAACCTTTTCTGTCCTCCAGTGTGTGGCTGCCGGGGCTCCTCCTCGTCATCGCTATGTGACCCCTTATCCTTGTTTTCGGCAATTAACTTGCCGACCTGCTTGAACACCCAACAATCCCTGTTGGTGTGATTGGCTGGCTTGTCTGGGGTGCCGTGTATTTGACACGAGCGATCGAGTATGCGGTCCAAACTGGACGGGCCCGGCGTACTTTGTTTAAATGCCTTTTTCCGCTGACCGGGTTTAGAGCCTTTGAATCCGGCATTGACTGCCGTATCCTCAGTATTATCGATGTTAATGCGGCTCTTATGTTTGTTGCGACGGGACCTGCTATTGCCGTCCTTGGTATCCGAGGTACCATGGTTCTTTGACATATTGTTACTGCGAGCCAGCCAGCTGTCTTCTCCTGCACAAAAGCGGGTCATGAGTGTCGTGAGGGCTGCCATAGATTTCGGCTTTCCCTGACCAAGGTGCCGGGCTAGCCACTCGTCATGGATGTTATGTTTGAAAGCCGCTAGGGCCTCTGCATCCGGACAATCGACGATTTGATTTGTCTTTCTTAGGAACCGAGTCCAGAATTGCCTGGCTGATTCTTCTAGCTGCTGAATTATGTGGCTCAAGTCATCAGCATCTGGTGGTCGCACATAAGTGCCCTGAAAGTTGTCGAGGAATGCAGCCTCCAGATCTTCCCAACAGCTAATGGACTCTGCTGGCAAGCTGTTAAGCCAATGCCACGCTGGTCCTTTGAGCTTTAGTGGGAGGTATTTGATGGCGTGTAAGTCATCACCGCGGGCCATGTGGATGTGGAGGAGGAAATCCTCGATCCGTACCGCAGGATCTGTTGTGCCGTCGTATGATTCAATATTTACAGGTTTGAAACCTTTTGGGATTTGATGATCCATTACTTCGTCTGTGAAGCATAAGGGGTGTGCGGCGCCTCTGTATTGGGCTATATCCCGACGCAGCTCAAATGGGTCTTGCCCGCTGTGTTTGGCCCGGACGGATTTACTTTTACTGTATCCGGCGTGACATTTATCGTCTCGCATAGTGGTGCGCCCTCATGATCCGTAGATCGATCTTGCATGTTTTGCTTTGTCCTCCAATACGTCTCGCAGGTCTGGCGTGTTTCCCCATGCTTTTTTATTTGAATGGCGTCAGGGTGCGGGCTGAGATTTTGGCAGGAATGCCTCTCTATCACGGCCATGAGGTGGCCTATCAGCCGCATCATACGCTTCTTCCTCCAGTCGAGGTAGCGGCCTACATTTTGGGTAACTCTTGGAGGGGCGCTCGAGTTTATATTCCTCCGCCGCGATGACTTCAGTCCATCTGTCAGCTAGCAGATCTTGATCAGCTTGAAGCTGCTGCTGCTTTTTCTTAAGGCTATTTGCCGTGGCCATAAGCCGGCGCTTGAAGCGCTCTTGTTCAACGGGATCCTCTGGCATGGCGAATTCGTCATCGCCGAGGCTTGCCTCGTCCTCGGAGGGGGCATGTAATTATCATCCTCTGCCTCTCCGTCTGCCGCTCTCTCAGGAGGGCTAGCTCCTCCGTCCTCCTGCTCTAAATCTTGCTGGAGGGGGCTGTTGTTGTCTTCGACACTATCCGGAGTGTTATTACCTCCTGTGCCGGTATCACCAATTTTGCTTTGGTAGGACTTAGAGCGGCCCCGCTGACGTCGGCGCTTGGGTTGCTTCTTGGAGGGGTCATTCTCCGCTATCTCGTTGCCATTGCCTTCTTTGGGTGTATCCACCATGTATATATCGTATGATGAGGTGGCTATCTAGTGCCCTGTGGGCAGTGGTTCCTCTTCGTCTCCCGCATCGTCATCCATACCGTCGATGTCTTCGGAGTCAAAGTCGAGCATGTCGGTTAAGTCATCGACAGTGGCTACTAAGTGGGTGGTGGGCGGGCCGCCAATTTCTTCGTCGTCCGCATCCCAGTCCTGCCGGACATAGTTCGGCCAGGATCCTCCTGACAAGGAGAGAGACCTTAATGAGTTCAGTATGTCTCCAAAGGGCGAGTGCTGAAAAATATCCGCAGAGGTAAACTCCATGATCGGCGCCCAATCGGATTCGATAGGAACGGGCGGGCCGGAGAAGGATCTGGCAGTTTAACAACACGGCTCTCGTGCAAGGTAACATCGATGTTTGGCTCGATCGCCGCTGAGGGTAAGGCCTCCGTGGCAGGGTCCATCCACCCATCCATGAACGGCGCAACTGGCTCCGAATTGAGGGTCAGAGCGGCTGCTTGTGCGATCTCCCGAACAATGTCCGATGGTAGAGCTAAATCGTGCTCATCGTGACCGCATGACGCACAAGGCAGAGGCTCGAATCCGTCGAAGATCAAGTCTCCACGGATGTCGGTCGTGTAGTTTAAGCTTCCAAACCTGACCTGGTGGCCAGGGGCGTAACTTTCAATCTGCTCCAGATGGCTAAGAGAATTGGCCCGCAGTGCAAAGCCGCCGAACACGAAGATCTATCCAGGGAGAAAAGTCTCATCCTGGACTGCATTGCCATCGATGATAGTAGGATCCATCAAGCCTAACGGCGACGACACAGAGGAACTCTCAATGAACGCACCAATGTCGGTGTCAAAACCGGCGGATCTCGGGTAGGGGGTCCCGAGCTGTGCGTCTAAGGAGGATGGTAACAGGAGGCAGGGGACACGATGTTTTACCCAGGTTCGGGCCCTCTTGATGGAGGTAAAACCCTACGTCCTGCTTGATTAATATTGATGATATGGGTAGTACAAGAGTAGTTCTACCACGAGATTAGAAAGGCTAAACCCTAGAAGCTAGCCTATGGTATGATTTTCTCTCGTCCTACGGACTAAAACCCTCCGGTTTATATAGACACTGGAGAGGTCAGGATTACACAAGGTCGGTTACAAAGGAGGAGATACACATATCCGTATTGCCTAGATTTCCTTCCACGCCAAGTAGAGTCCCATCCGGACACGAGACGAAGTCTTCAATCTTGTATCTTCATAGTCTAACAGTTCGGCCAATGGATATAGTCCGGCTGTCCGGAGACCCCCTAATCCAGGACTCCCTCACTCTCTATTCTTCATTGTTCCGGAGTCTCTCAACAATTGGGTGGTGTTCCTCATCGACATTCTCAATGTTGAAGACCGAAGAAGAGTGTCCTCCAAATTATATCCGTTCTCTTGAAGATTCGTGGTTCAAGCTTATTACCATCCTCTCAAATCATTTTCGATAGTGACAATTATTATCATACCCATCCGAAGCATTTCATGAGTTGTTTTCATTTCATGATCATCCAAAGGCCATCATTTCAGAAGATTTATTCATTCTCAACATTCACTCTCATTCCACAATTCTACCGGCCGGTGCATCGTTCAAATATCCTCTAATCAGTTCATGTTCTCTACGTTCTCTCGTATTTTAATTCCCTCAAGTATCTTCATTTGTTTGTTAATTTTTTCCCGGTGTCTCGTTCTATTTTATTTGTTCGTTTTCAAATTCTTACGGTGGTCCATTCAAGATTCCTCTTCTCTTCGAATCATATCAATTCATTCGTACTTTCCTAAAGCCTACCAGTGGATCGTTGAAGACCTTCCTCAAGTTTGCGCTATATCTCTCTTAATCCTTTCAATGAGAATAAGTAGTATGCAAAATCCATTGTTTGCCATCAATTTAAGTTGATGAAGGATAAGCATAATATAATTCTTATTCTTCTTTCACCCAAGTGATTAATCCCTTCCTTCGGAGTTTATCCATGATGAGGAAATTCTCAGTTTCAAGTTGTTCATCTTTCTCTTCAGGAGTTCCAAGTTTTCTCGGTTATCTAGTCACGAAGCTCCATCTAAATCATTGCAAGGCTTCACATTGTGTTTTCAACTTCTATTCCTTTCTATCATCCTCTTATTACCGGAGTTCTTCATGGAGGCTCTACATGGTGGTTCATTAAGGATTTAATTCATTCTCAAAGTGTTCTTCAAGATTCTTGTTGGAGGAGTTCAAACATTCTTGATCGTGCATCCCGAAGTGCAATTGTTTCTACCTTATCCTTTGAGGTGGTGTTATGTCATTCTTGACAATTTCCATTCGTGCTTCAAGGTTCACAAGTTGTTAAGAATGAGATATTTAAACCCATCATTTTCTTTTCGTTCAGGAGATCCTTTGCAACCCATCAATCTCTTCATTGGAGTTATCTTGGTATAGATTTCACTTAAAGCCTTCCCTAAGGAATGTTGCTAATTGTGGTGTCTATCAATGATCCAAGTTTTCTCCTATCCTCTCGGCGAAAGAAGTTTTACAACTTTTCGTGATCTCAACCAATAAATTGTTTTCCTTTAGTGGCTGGTTGTCACCTCATAATTTCGAGATGTTTTCCATAAGCCCACACAAGATTATTCTTTTGTTGTTGATTTTTTTTCAACAACTCCTTTCAATCCTTATTTTTAAGGATGCTCTCTTAAATTCATTTCAGGTAGAACATGTTGTTTTCTTCTCCGTTCTTTTGGTTCCATTCTTTTATTTGTTCCGGAGGCATTGTGATGTTACTCTCTTCGACCCATCATCCCATTTTGTAAATATCATGTTCTTTTTCTTGCTTATCCATTTAACCGGAGTGTTGTATCTTCTGCTCAAGTTCTTTTCATCTTATCAAGTCCTGCATCTCTTTTCAACCGGAGTGATGTTCGAATTTGTTCTTCCTTGTTCCCTATTTATTTTGTTTCAACCAGAGTGGTTTCAATTCCTTCTTGTCCATTATGCTCGTCATTCATAGCTTTGCAACCTCCAAGGTTCACATGGTGTTCCTTGTTTCTCTTTTCTACCGGAGTGCTCTCAATTTCGTTCAACTCTGTTGTGTTCTTCCTTCAAGTTTTCAACCTCTCAAGGTTCATTGGTTTCACTCGTTTGTCAAAGAAGAAACTTTGTTTTACCTCTTCCTCTTCCGTTTCTCTCTGGTGCCATCCTTAGATCTCGGGGCGAGATCTCTTGTAAGTGGAGGAGAGTTGTAACGACCGAGACCGATGCTCTAGATGCCTTCCTTGTTTTTCATTGCTGTTGCATGTTTCATTTGTTTTTTGCATTCATCATGTCATCATTTGCATTGCATCGGCACTTCGTTGCTGACATTTTACAAAAACTGCATCCGTCGTCCTTGTTGTTTCTCTCTTTGCCTTCATCACCTTCTCTCGGACCGCTCTCTTCTATCTCTTCTCTGAGTCCATCAGACACCCCTTGCCTCTGTGGCCTTTTGTCAGACCCCCCTCTCTGCACAATTCTCAGACCCCATCGTGCAATGTCCGAAAACCTCTCCCTCTCCCAAGCCGCACGGTCATAACCGATGGTCCGAATCATCCCCAAACATTCATAAAATATCTTCGGCTCTTTGTTTGGACGCCCTAGCCCATTTATCTGGGACCGTCCAATTAAAATCGGAGGGACCAAATGCCCCTATCAAAAATACACTTGCTATATATAAGACCACCACCTACCAAAACAGATCAACCCCTAACCCTAGGCTATCCCATCCATTCCTCCCCAATCCCGAAGCCGCTGCCACCCGCTCTTCCTTGTTGTTGGGAGATTGTCCCATCGCCGCCAAATCCCTTCTTCCTCGGGATCTTCTCGCGGTCCACCCAACCCGTAGCTCTCCACCTCTCGATCTCTCCCCACCAACCAACGCCTCCCCTGATCCCCTCGTCCACCTCCTGCAGCTGCGAGCGCCCGAGGCCCCAACAGCCTGAGCACCGGCCGGCCACCGATGCTCCATCACCGGCGACTAGGACCGGCCTCGTCCCGCTCCTCTCCTCCCCTGTATCACCCATCCTCCCCGTGCTTCTCTCTCTCACACATCTCCCTCTCGTTTCTGTGGCAAGAAACCCCATGGCCACCGACCCCTGCCTCGCCTTGGGTCTCGCTGGGTTGTCGTCTCGCTGCTGGACCTGCACCCCTTGTTGCTTGTCCTTCTCCCGTTCCTTCTGTTTCCCTCTCTCACTTGCTCTCTGTCCTCTCCAGGAAACTGCAGGAGGCAAGCACCATGCCATGGCCTCCCCTGCTCGACGACCGCGTCGCTATTGTCATCTTCACGCCCATCCCGACCGATTCTGCAGAGACGCCGCCCGTCTTCTTCGTTCACATCAAGCACTGCTGCTGTCCTGCTCGTGCGCGTCAAGTTCGTGTTCATCGAGCTGCCAAGTCCCTGTCGCCTCGTCGCTGTACCCCGTCCTCCACCTCATTCATCAGCCCTCGCCCGAGCACCCGGAGTTGATCCCGCCGTCTCGCCAAGACCGGCTTATGCCGCCTGTTCCTCTGCATCGAGCGAGGCAGGTTCGTCCGTGTCGACCTGCTCCAATCCAGCGCCCGTGAGCGTTGACCGTGCCCTGCTGCATCATCGCACGTGCCGGCCCTCCTCTATTTCGCCTTCACGGTGGGCCGCCAGATCTGTGTCTCCAGCCATCCCCGTTGTTCCCCGCGTCCAAGCTGTGCCATCACCGCTGCTACGACTTCTCCCACGTGCCAGGAGGAGATGAACGCGTCAAGTTTCTCTGCATCACTCGCGTATTCGCATTGACCGCGACCTCCCTGCCTCGCCCACTGGTGGGCCTCTGCTTGCCCCGGCCTGCCTCTACTTCTCCTCTTCTGGCCCGATGGCCCAATGTGAGCATAGACTCAAACCCTCGCTCATGAGCGTTGTTCAGTTATCATGCGCTCACTGTTTCGACCCATAATGTTTTTTTCCTGGGATGCGAATTTGTCTATTTTCAAGAGAATGCCAGAATTCCAGAAAACCTCTCATACTTCATGCATATAATAACTTCACAACCGTGCATCCTAATTGAACAAACTAAATATCTAAAATGCTTAGAATTTCATCTAGTTTCATAATATGCGGCTCTCATCCATGTTTAACATGTTTAACTTGCTGTTTGATTAAGTTTGCATAAATCACATGTTAAAATGGTTTATTTCAGAACTAAATAACCGTAGATCTGAATTTAATAATCTTTATATGTATATGGGGTAGAAAGATGCAAAGTTTAACAAGGTGGCATTACTTTGCATATTTAATAACTCTAAAATTCTGTTTAGGGAAGAACAATACCATATCCAAAATATGCACATGGGGATTTTCCGGATTTGTTGTTTGTTATTTTCGGCCTCATTTAAACTGGCCTAAATAGTTAGTTTACTTATGTTTCACCTCTTTCTTTTTTAACCAACATTTAATATTGATGAGTACCTAAACGAGAGTGAAATAAATAATTGAATGTGGTGTTGCATCAATATGCAACTCGTTGTATATTGAGCTCCACTTAATTTGTAGTATTTTTTGTTGCACTTTGCCATGCCATGCCTTATTAAAGCGGACATGCATCACACTTGGTTGTGCATCATGCCATGTTTATGCTTGTTTGTTTACCATGTTGTTTAATATGATGTTTGCTTCTTTTTGGTTGCGCTTCTCCTTGATAATTCTGGTTACGTTGCGTTTGTGAGGATCCGTTCAACTACGTTGGTCCGTCTACTTCATGGGCTCGGTCTTCTTCCTAGCGAGATTTCAGGCAAGATGACTGTTACCCTGGATCTCACTATTATCTTTGCTATGCTAGTTGTCTCGATGCTATCGCTGTGTCGCGCTACCTACCACTTGTTTATCAAGCCTCCCAAATTGCCTTGATAGCCTCTAACCTTTTTACCCTACCTAGCAAAGCGTTGTTTGGCGATGTTACCGCTTCGCTCAACGCCTCTTATGGCATTGCTACACTACAAAAAAATACACTTCCGTGATGATACGTGTTTGTCACAGTAGGTCGCATTTTTTCATGCATGTACATCCATGAGAAAATTATGACAGAATCAAGATAGTCATACCTGTGCTATCGTAGAAGTGTTCCATGACATTACCAAAATTATCATCACGGAAGTGTCTACTTCCATGACGATAAATCGTGCGTCACAGAAGTGCTTTCGTCAAGGGTGACTGACACGTGGCATCCACCGTAACGGAACGCTGTTAAGCTATCGGGTCGGGTTTTGGATCTGATAACCCGTTAACAGCCCCGACCAATGGGTATTTTCCACGTGTAAAATCATCATTGGCTGGAGGAAACATGTGTCGGCTCATCATCGAGACAGATGTCATCCACTCATTGGATAGAAGTTGCCTATGATACGTTGACACGTGGCACGACCCAACGGAGGCCCATTCCTGTGAAAAGGCCGGCCCGTTTGACTTGGTCAAAAGGTGGCGGCCCGGCCCAAGGAAAGCCTGTTAACGGCCTGTTCGCATATAGCCCATTTACATCTCGCTAACCCAAGGCCCGTTACGCCCTATCCGATTAAGGACCAGTAGTGTCATCTAGGCCATCCAATATGATTCCAGCCCGTTTTCACTTCTGGTCCATGTATGGTCGATGACGTCTTTCGGCCCATATGAGGCCCTATGTAACTCTTGGCCTATTAACGACCCGTGGTGAAACTGGCCCGTAATGAACAGTGTATCACTTTACATCCATTAACGGCCCGTGGTAAAACTGGCTCGTAATGAACAGTGTATCACTTTATACCCATTAACGGCCCGTTATTCCGTTGGGTCGTCTCCAGCCCATGTTATCTTTCGGCCTTCTCAGAGCCCATTTATTCTTGGGCTCATTTCCAGCATTCGTTTACTTACGGACCGTTACTGTCATTTTCTGCTTGTGGGCCAAATTCAGCCCGTGGTTACAGTCGGCCCGTTTGTGGTCCATTAATACGTTGGGCCATTTTCATAGCGTCATCAAATACGGCCTATTAATGATGGCCCGTTATCGTCGGCCCATGAACGGACGATTCCAACTCTAGCCCGTGTACGGCCAGAATGCGGTTTGTTTGGCCCATGTTTGGCCAATCGATCATACGGCCTGTATAAGGCCCATTGATGATACGGCCCGTAGAAGGCCCATTGTTTCTACGGCCCGTAGAAGGCCCACTGTTTATACGGGCCGTAGAAGGCCCACTGTTTCTACGGCCCGTAGGAGGCCCAATGTCACTACAGTAAATATTAGCCCATGATTATTGTGGCCTAGTTTTAAAAAATAGGTTATTGCAGCCACTAGCGAACCGCAGAAAAAGAACTGCACTGACTACAAGCAAACAAATAAACAAGACAACAAGGAAGTAAATAAGCAAGGAACTTACAATAGGCTATCACGGCTATTACACATATTAAATCCACTGGGCATCAAAGTTCACCACCAGTGCAAATATAGGGAACACAGCAGCATATAAACGCCGCAGCAAAACAAGTCCAGAACTGAAACCACTTCAGAAGAGCTCAAGAAATAATATCCTGGGTACCCATAATGCTGGCAAGATGCTTAGCAAGCTTATTAACTTTCTCTTGTTTGGCGCTTAAGTCCTCCAGTGCTTGCTGTTGCACCAGAAAGTATGCATCTGAATTCCGCAGGGACTTCCTTAGTCCTTCGGCTTCCTGTCGCATAACATATGATCGATATCTTTCAACTTGAAGTTGAGACTCAAGAAGCCGAACTGATTCAGGCAATGAGTTCGAAGAGCTGGTGCCAGCAGTGGTAGCTAGTAACTCGAACACTACATCAAGACAGGACTTTGGGGTTGTCTCAGTGTCTTCAATAGAGTTTTTGTCAGCTTTCTTGGAGACCAACAGGGATGTCTCACTATCTTGAACCTTATCTGCATTACTTCCTTTACCATTGCATAATAGGGTACTCTTCTCCAATATTATATCCATGTTCTAAAAGAGAAATAAACAAACACATCTCAGGTTTAAAATGTAGTATATGAAACACATTTTAGTAAACCCGTTCAGTAGTAAGGTGGACAGGATAACAACATGAAACAAACATATATCTATGTAGTATGGTCACTGTATGGTCTATATCATTCTAGTTTATGTTGCCAAATCAAGATAGATACAGTTCGAATCATATCTATTTAAGACAAAGCAGCATAGACAGAATATAAGTGTGGGAAAGTACACAACAATAACAACACTTGTAATGTGCATGGCATGAGAACATAGCTTTTTATTCAATTGAAACTGAAATCAACATAGAGCAAGTTACAACATAAAACAGCCAAGCACGTTGAAGAAACAGGTTTAAAACATACCTGTTGCGCCATTGGAGTTTCAATTGCATCCTTCAAATTTGAAATTAGTTGGTATCAGTAAATACAGTGATGCAAGAGCAAAGTAGTATGAACCATAGCTACGGAACCTGACCTGAGAACAATTCTTCTTCTGCTTTAAGAGTTGACTTTGGGTTCAGAGTGGTGGTCCTCGTGATTTGGGCACTGCAATTGCCTTACTAACTGCTTGTGTTTGGGTGCTCTATGGTGGAGACGGTGTTGTGTCAACGGGAACTGGGTGTCTATCTGCTGGGGTTGGGGTTAGAAGGGGTGTAGCTGGTTCTCTGTCCAACTGGGTAGGGGTACAATCTGCATGAGTGTGGGTTATGTGTGGTGGGGCTGGTTCTTGGGAAAGTATAACCGTGGTTCTATCTGCATCGACAGGTATCACGATCTTTTCTGAAGACCGTGTTTTACTTCCACAGATACTGCCATCACTCCCTCCAATTTAAATGGTTGATAAACAAGAAAAGTAATTGAATGTACAGACATTGTAAGATAGACAGGTGCAATGGATAGTAGGGAAGAAAACATGGCATGAAATAATTCACATTTATGTTGTCTAAGCAAACAGAATAGCAGGACATAATTTCACATATATGATGGCTAATTAAACAGGATAGCATGACACAATTTCACAGGTATGATGGCTAACTAAACAGGATAGAATGACATACTTCAAAACATGATGACTATGTAAACAGGATGACATGATATAACTATACAATGTGTCTATTAAAGTGGTTGGCATGCCATAAATCAGAAACATACCGTCGATGGAAACATGATGGCATGATATAATTCACGGATAGAATGACATAATTTAAATATGATGACTATGTAAACAGGATGAGATGATATAATTATATTATGTCTTTAGAAAATGGGTTGGCATGCCATAATTTAGATACATGTTGTCTATGTAAACATCATGGCATGACGTAATTCAAATATATGATTTGTATACTAAGGAAGTGAGCAGAGGGCAATCGCATATATGATGTGTCAACTAAGGAGATGGCATTCAATATTGTGTATATGATGTAAAAACTAAGCATTGCAATACAACATATGCATTATATGAGTAATATAACCCTGCCAAGTTTGAGCATACACCTCAGGGGGATAATACGACTGGTCATCTGCCTCTGAATCCTCCTCTGAAGAGCTATCTGTAACCAGCAAGATATCTGCTTCGGCAGGTAGCATTGTCTACTCTAAAGACCTTGTTTTCACTCCAGATTTCTCCATCACCAATTCAAATGGCTGATGCACAGGAAGAGCAATTGAATATACAAACATTGTCGACAAAAGCAATGAGAAATACAAAAAAAGGATGGCATGATATAATTCACATATATGACGCTTGCCTAAATAGCATGGCATTGCATAATTCACATACATAATGCCTTGCAACAAGATAACATTGCATAATTCACATATATAATGTCTTGCAACAAGATGGCATTGCATAATTGACATATATGGTAATTAGACACTAAACAGGTGGCATTCACACAAAGCATGTCTAAACTAAGCAAATGACATAGCAATGCAAGATACCATACGCACGATATGAAAAGATAACCCTGCCAAGTTAGGGCATGCACCTCGGGGGGGATATGACTGGTCATCTGTCTATGAATCCTCCTTTGAGGAGCTATCGTTAACCAGCAAGACATGCGCTTCGTCAGATAGCATTGTCTGCTCTGAAGACCTTGTTTCCACTCTAGATTTTTCCATGACCGTGCCAAATGGCTGATGCACCGGAAGAATAATTGAATGTACTAAAATTGTTGACAACTTTAACATGTAATAAAAAATGATGGCATGATATAATTCACATATAAGATGTCTGGCTAACCAGGGTGGCATTGCAAAATTCACATATATGATGCCTGGCTAGAAAAGATGGCATTGCATGATTCACATATACGATAAAGAAACTAAACAGATGGCATTGACACAAAGCATGTCTAAACTAAGCAGATGACATCTTTAATGTATACAGTAAGCAATGCAAGGCACCATATGCATGATATTACCAACATCAGCATGCCAAGTTAGAGCGAAGACCTCATGGGGTAAATAGGAGTGGTCTTCTCCTTTTGAATCCCCCTCATAACAATTATCTTCCTCTTGATTACGATCCGAAATGGGTGGAGGGGGTTGCCTTTGCGCCCACCATGGAACGACGTTTGCATGAAATTTTATTGCCACGCAAGGCTCGTCTCTTTTGCTCTACATGATCAGTTCCATTATGTACAGTAACTGGCATGCATAGGAATAAAACATAGTGAGATTATGTAAGGAGTGCATGCACAAATCCAGAGTGATGGTAGCAAACTGTGGATAGACCCAAAACCAATGATAGCAGGCAGATAATAGCCTTAGTTAAAAAATATAGATAATGGCTCCTTTAATTTTTGTTTGCACCCAACATGAAACTCATAGTAGACACCGGAGATTAACCAGATAATAGACAGATAGTACTGATTGCTGCCCCAATATGTACCCCACAACCATTTAAAAACTCAAGTTTCAGCATTAGTTTGGACCTGACTCGGAGTCTAATAGGTGAACACGACGATAATGTAGCATGTCATCATATTAAGCGACGCATAACGTAAGCAGACACGGAAGAGTGCGACCTCTCTTGCGGACCCGTGTAGTCCTCAAGGTCATCTGCTCAGTTGATGATGGTAATGTAGTTGCCGTGGCTGCCGGCGGCGGGGAAGAAGATCTGAGGCGGCGAAAGACAGTCTGGAGAGCGGATCCCTACTGTGGTGAACCCTTCCGTCATTGGAGCAGCTGAGCTGGGGTGGAACATAGCGCCGCAGGAGCAGCACAAACCACACAAGGTTTTCTTTGACACATATCTGTAACAGAAGTAATTGAGTAAGGGCTTGTTTGAATTTGAGGATTCTAACAATGCATGGTTAGTAAATAGATAGGAATAGGATAGGAATGCACATGCAAAACAGAGAATTTAAAAACACAGGGTTTCTGCCAATCTGGGTGTTTGATTCACAACAATTGGAAGATCACAAGATGCAAAAAAGCATAGTGAGATTAAGTCAAACCACAAGAAAATGTACGGTTATAATGCTATTATGCTACTATCTCTTAGTCTTGTGCTTGATGAATAGGAATATGAAAAGGAGGAGAAGTGGAAATTAGAATTCCTATGGTTTTTCTTTCAAGGAGACACTAAAGGAACAAATCCTACAGTTTTCCTTTGCTCCATTCGTTTGCACCAAATTCATGAAAAGTAGTGAAAGTGCGTTACATCGACTAGAGGGGGGGGTGAATAGGCGATTTTTATGGAAGTCTTCAAAACTTGGGAGTTACGAAGACAAACAGTGAAGATTATGCCTATTACTATGCAGCGGAAGTTAGATTACACTAGGCCAACCATGGTCATGTATTCAATAGAGTGAAAGCACAGTGACAAATAACTTTAGTGTAATAAGGATCAAGTAGGAAGAAGTTATGAAGCCAAACAGATCATGCATTCACGTTGTGAAGACAAATGATAAAGCAAGCACGCAATGACTTCACAATGAGTAACAGCAAGAGAAGGAAGTGAAGATGAAACCAGTGACTCGTTGAAGACAATGATATGTTGGACCAGTTCCAGTTGCTGTGACAACTGTACGTCTGGTTGGAGCGGCTAGGTATTTAAACCTTAGGACACACAGTCCCGGACACCCAGTCCTGAACACACAGTTCAGGACACCAAGTCCTCACCGTAATCTCCTTGAGCTAAGGTCACTTAGTCCTCGCCCAATCACTCAGGTAAGTCTTCAAGGTAGACTCCCAAACCTTCACAGACTTCGTTCACTGGCAATCCACAATGTCTCTTGGATTCTCTGAACGCGACGCCTAACCGTCTGGAGGATTCACAGTCCTCAAGTGTAATAAGTCTTCAGATCACACAGACAAGAAGACTTAAGTGATGCCCAATTTACTCTGGCTCTGGGTGGTTAGGGCTTTTCTCCTCACTAGGAATTTTCTCTCAAAGGCTTCGAGGTGGGTTGCTCTCAAACGACAAAAGCCGTGCACTGAAATCTGAGCAGCCAATTGTTTATGGTTGTGGGGGTGGGCTATTTATAGCCACTTGGCAACCCGACCTGATTTGTCCGAAATGACCCTGGGTCACTAAGGAACTGACACGTGTCTCAACAGTCAGATTTCGAACTCTCATGGCAACTTTACTTGGGCTACAAGCAAAGCTGACTTGTCTAGCTCTGGACAAGATTTGCTCTCATTGTCTTCACTCGAAGACATAGGTTTTTGATTTAGGCATCACTTAAGTCATTCTGACTTGTTCTCCTGGACCCCACTTAACAGTACGGTGGTTCCTATGACTCAACAAAAATAAAAAGAACTACGAAAGATCTAAGTCTTCGAGTTCCATAGGCTTCATAACGTGTCTTCTGTTGTCATAGTCTTCAATGTGAATATCTTCATATACCACCTTTGACTTCAATGTCTTCATTCATTTTTAGGGGTCATCTCTGGTAGTAAACCGAATCAATGAGGGACTTCTACCTGTGTTTTCCTGCAATTCTCACAAACACATTAGTCCCTCAACTAGGTTTGTCGTCAATACTCCAAAACCAACTAGGGGTGGCACTAGATGCACTTACAATCTCCCCTTTTTTGGTGATTGATGACAAACTAGTTGAAGTTTTCAACGGGGAATATAAAGTGTGAAGTCTGTAAAGGAATTGTCATCATAAGTTGCAAGTGCTCCCCCTGAAGATGTGCATATAAGTTAATTTGCTTTTGGAATGCAAATGCACATGGCAGGTTGTACTTGTGGAGATCAGCTTCAGCTTATGATGACAATCTACTATGCATGTGAAAGTATATGAAGATAATAACATGCATAATGGAAAATGGACGTCTGCAGAATGAGATGAGTGCGGAATTTATCGTCGCACATGCGGAATTTATCTTCGCAAAAGGAGTGGTAAAACAAGTAGCAGATGACCATCGAGTTTTAGTGTTCACAACTCAAAAGAACCAAATGAAGCAAAACAAGAGTTGCAAACACGAAGCAAGTATAACAAAACAAGGTACCCGCCCATATTGACCCGCTTGAAGACTATAAACATCATATGCTTCTCCCCCTTTTGTTAGGAATGACCAAAAAGGTTTGAAGACATAGAGTTTTCTACGCGTTCCCAGGCGCAGCAGGGTCGGTGGAGTTGTTTGGCGGTGCTGAGCTTTGAGGTGCTGAAGCGGGTGGTGGTGAAGTAGCATCATCATCTTCATCAATGATCCTCGCAGTGACGGTGGCAGCAGATGAGGAATACTCAGAGTCTTCAAGTGACGGTGTGTTGCGCATCACAGCCCTCCTAGGAGGTGTGGTGTCAAATTTGAAGCGCTCTGTGAAGCCATCCTCTTCAAGTTCAGCTTCAGTGCAGATCATTGAGAGCCCTTTCCACATACGACGGCAAGTCTCATGCGTAACGAAGGCATTCTTGGTGGCCAGGTTTCGAAGACGGTTGACATCCACCAAGAGGCTCTTCATCTGACGTTTCAGCCAGTCATGATGCCTATCTTGCTTTTGGTGAAGGGCCACAAGAAGCTCTCGGTCACTGAGGACACGAGCATGCTTCGTGGGTCTTGGAGCGTTTGTGCTATCTGTGGCTTCAGTTGATGCTGGTGCACGTGTAGTGCCAGCCATAGGATAGACCCTGGACATGGCTTCAACACCTTCAACATTCTGCGTGAAGCTCTGGTGTTCGGCATTCTGAAGACTTATTGGTTGCTTGGCAGGCTCAGGGTATATTGCTTAAGCAGAGATATCCACAACTGGCAGGAAGATGCGATGGTTTCGGGCTGAGGCCTGATACGAAATTGTAGAGTGTAGTTTGATCAGCCTCATCACCCAAGGGGCATAGATTTTTAGACCAAATGAGTCCGAGCCTGACGCAGCAAGTTGTCGTATGAAAAGATCCTGTGCATTGATGCATTTGCCATGCATGATATAGAATATGAGAGTCTTCATTGCACCCTCAATCTTGGCATGTGGAGAGTGTCCCTTAATGGGCCAGAGAGTCCGCCGGATAATATGATATATGGTCCTGGGCAGGTACTCTAGGTCTTCAACGAAGAACTCAGTTGGATAGGGTGCATCTTGAGGCAATGGCTTCATCATTGAGAGCATCTGACTCATATTGGGTTCAGGTCTCTGAAATATGCTCTCAATAGCTTCAGAATGAAGTTGACACCCTTCCTCGAAGAATTCGCCTGGAGTGGGCAGGCCAGTGAGCTCAATGATATTGAATGCATTGGCTTCATGATGGACATTTCCGGTCATCCACTCCAGGATCCAAGTCTTAGGATCTCTGTTGTAGCCTTTGATGTGGAGAGTGGCATAAAACTGAAGCAAAAGCTCTTTGTTCCAGTGCTCTTCATCAGTCACGAACGGCAGCAGACCCACTTGCCTGAAGCAGTCCAAAGCTTCCTCAAGACATGGCAGACCAGCAATAGCTTCAACCTCAAGGCGCTTGTGTGGGAAGATGCGACCTTGGTTGTATAAGATGCAAGAATAATAGCTGCGCTGTGAATAGCTCCAGAACCTGTCTGATACAATCCTTTCCCTTGAATAGGGGTTCTTGGAGCTATCGAAAAATGTGTTGTCTGCCTTGAAGCTGTTTACATCAAAGGAGCCAGGTGCTGATGCAGGACCTGGGAACCTTGGAAGCCATGGGACTGGCTTCTGGACATGAGGCCTGTGCTCTATGTGGTAGTCAAATTGTGGACCTGCAGCAGACTCAGGAACTGAAGTGTCTGGCTCAGTGGCTTCGATGTTCGCTGAAGCATTTGGTGGGCGGGCTCCACATTGGCTTCAGTGTTAGTAGTTTGAGGGACATCTTCAGGCACGTTCTCTTGGGGAACTGCATCTTGATGGAGTGGGGGAGTGAGTTCTGGAGGTGCTTCTTGATTGTCTGCGGCTAATGCAGCCGGAATTTCAGACTGGACTTGAGGCCATGGACCTTTGCGAAGCCTACGGAACGCAGACGACGCTTGTGGTGTCGGAGTGGGCTGGGCCTGAATGTCTTCTTCCTCCAGAGGGCGATCTGCCCATGACTCATCTTGTGCAATTGGCGTTAGAGGACGACCAATGCTGATGGGTTTGCTTGTTTCAAGCTGAGGAAGGGCTGCATCACCTTGCACATTGTCCTGATGACCAATGTCTTCAACAGCTAGTGGGTCGGCTGCTGGAATATCTTCAGCGTCAGGTGCCTCTGTGGGAGCAGGCTCATGAACTGTTAGTCTTCTTTATGCATTGGGGTGAATGACAGAAAGGGGTTCAACCATCAAGGGATCTGTGGGAGCAGCCCTAGACTTCTTAGTCTTGCGCTTCTTTTTACTGGGGGCAGAAGGAGAGGCTTCAGAGCTCTTCCTTTTTCTGGCTTCAGCTTCTGCAACTCTTGTCTTCTTTAGCTCTGAAGCTATTGACCGGCTCTTTGGCTTCGAGCCAGTCGTGGCGGTTGGGAAGACAATGGAAGTGGCTGCTTGTCTTGATGCCTCTGGTTCACTCACAGCAGGCTGCTTCTTCTTCTTTGCGGCCATCTTGGGGTCGATGCCTGGACGCCCAAGTGCCTTGCGCTTTTCAGCCTCGTTGTAGGCTTGAACACATTTGTCAGCCAATGACTTCATCCTTTCACGCGAGCCTTGAGCTTCAGCACGCTTCTTCAGAAAGTTTTCTTTGAGATCATGCAGCATGATTTTGAAGCTTCTCACTTCCTGCACGCTGAGACTGGCCATGTGCTTCTTGAACTGAGCTTTTTCGTGATCAATTTTCTGCTTCAGCTCAACAATGCGCTGAGCAATGGCCAGTTCTGAAGCAATTGCGCCTTTGAAGGTGACGCTGAGTCCAACAGGCAGCTGCAGATCATTGAAGCTTATATCTGGTGTGTCAAACCATTCATCGATGAAGCTGTGGATGATGGCGACATCAAAGAGAGGCAGATTGTTGAAGATTTTCGCTTCCTCCTTGCTTTTGATGAGCTGTTCTAGTGCATCATCGCCCAGATCTTCATCGCTTGATAGATCAATGGCTTCACTGCGCAGAATGGCAGCAGCAGTGAGCTCTTTGCCTGTGTGTTGCTGGGGCTCCTTATCCTTCAGGGGCTTGGAGATGCGGGATACATCTTCAGACTGCACACTGACTTCAGGAGGTGCAGTTTTCAATGGCTTCGCCCTTGAGATTTTTGAGGCAGGGGCCAGCTTCGAAGCTTTTGGTTTCTTTGTCTGCTTTGGCTTCGGCACAGCAGGAGCTTCATCAGACTCAGAATCAGCTGGAGGGTCATTCACAGCAGTCCCTTGGACTAAGATGTGGGTGATCAGGCCCTCAAGATTGGCAAACGGACCGATGATATTGGGTTCCGCGTCGCGTGTGCCATCTGCCCTTGGTGAGGAGGGACCAGGATTGAAGTCAAGCCCAAATTTCTTCTTGTTTAGCTTCGCAGACTGTTGAGCAAACTGAAAGTTGCGTTTGAAGAGATTTTCGTCACGACACCAGAGAAGTGACGACGGATGTGCATCATCAGGCTGTGGTCCTCGGACCATGCATGGGTAGAAGCCTTGAGCAATGGCTTCATCTCTGGTTCTGGGTACAAGGTTCTTGTATGAGATATCCCCCCATGGACTCTTGATTGCATTCTTTTCAGCATACTCCTGGGTGATGAAGCGGTATTTGAACCACTGTTCTGCCCAATAGCGTCGAATCCATTGGATTCGGGTTTTGCGCTGCCCATAGCTCTCTTCTGGATCTGTTTTGTACATTTCTGCCAAGTCTTCAGGCAGATCCTTGGAAGTTCCCTCACGTCTCTGTCTGCCCCCCTTTCTTGCTGCTGCAACTGAAGCCATAAACTTTAACTTGAAAGGCTTCAAAACTTTCAAAGGCTTCAAAGGCTTTCTTTTTCTGGACAAACAGGAACTGGCTTCAGGAGAGTTTATGTGATGCTGTAGGAATTCTGCAAATGAATGCAGACTATGAGAACCGAAGGATTCTCGCACGGACATGTACCTGTGACAGCATTAAGGTGCGAGGGAAGGGGAAGAGGTCATATGCATTCTCAGAAGGTTTTGAAGATTAATCAGTTTAGAAGACATTGACCTCATTGTGCGAAGACATTCACTTATAGATAAGAAGTTGGTTCCAGATTTGTATGAACCCATAGATCAGTACAAGTGAGGAATCTAACTACTTTATGAAGCACAAGTGAATATACTAGGCATGTTATGAGATGCAGCGAGAGATCTAACTAGTGTGAAGAGAAACTTCTTATGGTTGAAAGTGACAGAACCAAGAGATCAAAAGATGCTGTAAAAAGAAGTTTTATTTACCACACTGGAACTGCTAGACGGAAGGAAGTTGATGCCGAGCAGTTTAGTCCTCCGTGCCCTAACTTGGCGACGGAAAACACCTACGACGACGGCGGAGAGGACGATGTCCGCGGTCGGCGTGAGGATGGCGTTGGAGAGGTTGCGGCAGCGAAGCGCTTCGTCTCCGGCGTCGTCGAGTGCTAGCGGTGGCGCTAGGGTTCATGCGAGGATGGAAGAAGGAGATAATGATTGCGGTAAGTGTGAATTTATAGACTCAGAGGCGGCACTGTGCTATTACGCAGGTGCCCCTGGCAGTTCGCATTTGAGGCACGTGTGGCCAGTTAGCGGAAGTTTGGGGTTTGTTCCACGTCCCACGCACGCCGAAATTGTCGAGTGGTCGTTCCTGCTTCTCCGGATCTTATGTGGAGGAATGAGCATTAAAAACGGACTTTTATGGTTGTCTCTATGTCTTCAGCTGACAAGGACACAGTGAAGACATTCGACAGTTTCAACAGAATGCATATGACTTGAAGAGATAGAGTTTGAGATAGAAAGCATAGAGAGGTTAGGGTCCGATCACATTCACTTAGTTCAAAAGATTCAACCAAGAAGACATAGCTATAAGTGAATGCTGTAGAGGACAGAATACTTAGAGCATATATATATATAATCATCATAGTGAAGATAATCATGAAGACATGTTAAGTTCGAAGCCAAACAAATGTGAAGATATTGCAAGGTAATGCCATGAGTTAAACACTTCAAAATGGAAAATTTGGTGGTGGCGTTACCCACCGTATAGGAAGTATTAGACCCAGACACGGCGCACAATTATTGTGGCGCTCCGAAGTCAAATTCCACATTAATGTATTCACACTTAGAATGTATGTCTTCATTGATTGAAGATATACTTTACTTTGTGCGTTGCACATCTAAGTCATCAGTATGCATAAGTGTTAGGATGTGTGCCTGATCACAGGACATTTGAGGATTCCAAGATATTTAGCTCACACCGTAACTTGCAAAACCTCTTCTCATCCAAGGGCTTGGTGAAGATATCTGCCAATTGCTCTTCAGTGTTGACGTGTATGATATCAATGTCTTCCTTCACAACATGATCTCTGAGAAAGTGATGGCGAATTTCAATGTGCTTTGTCTTCGAGTGCTGAATTGGGTTGTTGACAATCTTGATGGCGCTTTCGTTGTCGCAGTAAAGTGGCGCTTGCTTCAGATGAATGCCATAATCCTTGAGTGTTTGCTTCATCCACAGAAGCTGAGCGCAGCAAGATCCAGCAGCAATGTATTCAGATTCAGCAGTGGAGAGAGATACACAGTTCTGCTTCTTTGAAGACCAACATACAAGTGATCGTCCCAGAAAGTGACATGTGCCTGATGTAGACTTGCGATCAACTTTGTCACCAGCATAATCAGCATCCGAAAATCCAACCAAATCAAACTCTGAGCCCTTTGGATACCATAATCCTAGAGTTGGGGTGTGAGCCAAATATCGAAGAATTCGCTTCACAGCTAAGTGATGCGACTCCTTTGGTGCCGCTTGAAATCGAGCACACATGCAAACACTAAGCATGATATCTGGCCTAGATGCACATAAATAAAGCAAAGACCCAATCATGGAGCGGTATACCTTTTGATCGAACTCTTTACCATTGTCGTCAGGACATAGATGATGTTTGGCTGACATTGGTGTTGTGAAGCCTTTGCAGTCTTGCATACCGAACTTCTTCAGGCAATCTTTGAGATACTTCTCTTGAGATATGAAGATGCCATTGCGCTGTTGTTGGATTTGAAGACCAAGAAAGAACTTCAGCTCCCCCATCATGGACATCTAATATTGCTCTTGCATCATATATCCAAACTCTTCACTGTACTTCCGATTGGTGCAGCCGAAGATAATGTCATCCACATATATTTGGCACACAAACAGTTCACCATCGTATGTCTTCGTGAAAAGAGTGGGGTCCAGGGAACCAGGTATGAAGCCTTTGCTCTTTAGAAAGTGCTTGAGTGTATCATACCAGGCCCTAGGGGCTTGTTTGAGGCCATACAGTGCCTTGTTGAGCTTGTATACCATATCAGGATGTTTTGGATTTTCAAAACCAGGTGGTTGTGCAACATACACTTCTTCTTCAATCTTGCCATTGAGAAAGGCACTTTTCACATCCATTTGATATAGAAGTATGTTATGATGATTTGCATAGGCCAGCAGTATGCGTATGGCTTCAAGCCTAGCCACAGGAGCAAAAGTTTCATCGAAGTCAATGCCCTCTACTTGAGTATATCCTTGAGCAACGAGACGAGCTTTGTTTCTGACAACTTGACCATGCTCATCTTGCTTGTTGCGGTATATCCATTTGGTGCCTATTATGTTGTGCTTCCGTGGATCAGGACGCTTAACCAGTTCCCATACATTATTCAGCTCAAACTGTTGAAGCTCTTCTTGCATAGCTTGAATCCATTCAGGTTCCATGAAGGCTTCTTCAACTTTCTTGGGTTCTGATATTGAGACGAATGCGAAGTGCCCACAGAAATTTGCTAGCTGAGTTGCCCTTGAACGAGTGAGTGGACCAGGTGCATTGATGCTATCAATTATTCTGTCAATCTGCACTTCATTGGCAACACGAGGATGTACAAGGCGAAGACTTTGCTCTTGCTGATCTGTTGTTGTTTGGAGAATGTCTTCAGGCTGAGCATTGTCTTCATGTTGATCAGGTGCTGAGATGATAAGTTCTTCTTCAGGATGAGCTTCAGAAGGTATAATCTCTCCAGTTCCCATTAGCTTGATTGATTCACTAGTGGAACTTCATCTAGCACATTTGGCAGTTGCTCTCTTTGTGAACCATTTGTTCATCGAACCGCACATCCACTGTTTCAACCACTTTGTAATGGAAGATTGAAGACTCTGTAGGAGTGAATCCTTTCCATATCCAAGCAAAGCCCTCATGTGCTTTTGGTGGCAAACTTTGAGGTGTGATGTGGGTCCTTGATCCAGCACTTTGCGCCAAATACTCTGAAGTAACTGACATTTCGCTTCTTGCTAGTTAGGAGTTCATAAGATGTCTTGTTCAGAAGCTTGTGAAGATAAACACGATTGATTGTATGGCATGCAGTATCAATGGCTTCAGTCCAGAATTTTCTTGGAGTCTTGTATTCATCTAGCATTGTTCTGGCCATTTCAATGAGTGTTCTGTTCTTGCATTCGACGACGCCATTCTGCTGTGGCGTGTACGGAGCTGAGAATTCATGTGTGATGCCCAAGGTATCAAGATATGTATCAAGGCCAGTGTTCTTGAATTCAGTGCCATTATCACTTCTAATGTGCTTTATCTTGGCGCCAAAATTGTTCATAGCTCGATTGGCGAAGCGTCTGAAGACATCCTGCACTTCAGTCTTGTAAAGGATTATGTGTACCCAAGTATATCTAGAGTAATCATCAACAATGACGAAGCCGTAGAGGCAAGCAGTAGTAGTAAAAGTTGAGTAGTGAGTGGGACCGAAAAGATCCATGTGGAGCAGTTCGAAGGGTTGTGTAGTAGTCATGATTGTCTTCGAAGGATGTTTTGCCCTTGTCATCTTCCCTGCTTCACAGGCACCGCATAAATGCTTTTTCTTGAACTTGACGCCCTTGATGCCTATGACATGCTTCTTCTTCGCAAGGGTGTGGAGGTTCCTCATGCCAGCATGCCCAAGCCTCCGATGCCAAAGCCAGCACTCTGAAGCTTTTGCAAGAAGGCATACCGCAAGTTGTGGTCCTGCTGAGAAATCTACCACGTACAAATCACCTTTCCGATACCCTTCAAACACTAGAGATTTGTCAGGTTCCATTAGCACCAGGCAGCGATATTTTCCAAACATTACAATCATATTCAGATCGCAAAGCATTGAGACAGACATTAAGTTGAAGCCAAGGGATTCAACAAGCATGACTTTATCCATGTCTTGATCCTTTGAGATTGCAACTCTACCTAGACCCAATACCTTACTTTTACCAGTGTCAGCAAATGTGATGTGGCTCTTGTCGGATGGACGTAATGTTGAGTCCATAAGAAGGCTTCTTCTGCCAGTCATGTGATTTGTACACCCACTGTCAATAATCCATTCTGAAGATTTTGAAGTCGTTGGTGTCGTACCCTACAGTACAGTTAGGGGGATAGGCTTCACGAAAAGAATTGTGAAGCATAAACATTTGACGAACCAGTGGGTTATGAAAACTTAAATCCAGATTAGGACTAATAGGGAGAGTAGCATGCGATTCAGGAACGAAATACATATTGATCCCATTTGGGCATTTTATCTTGCGCCCTACAAGATTTTTAAGGTCCCCAGCAATAGCATCAGAAGATTTTGTTTTTCTGCTGGAGACCTTTCCCTGCAAAAGAGAGTTAAGCTTTCTTAACCACCCACATCTTCAAGGGTGGCTTAGAAGCAATAAGTCTAAGTGCAGCATCTGAGAATTTTGGCTTTGAAGCCTTAGCAAACAGTCTAGCAGGTGGACAATAATACTCATAGGAATAAGCAGAATAATTTTTGGTCACATGAACACGGTTCGATGAACCGCTCTCATACTCATGTGCCTGAGTATGGTTTCCCTGCAAAACATTTGTGTTAGTGTGACTCAGGTGAGTCCTCTGTTTGTATGAAGCCATTGGACCATATGAAGCCTTTGGTCTGAGATTTGTCTTCTTCAAGTGAGGTTTCATGAAGGCATTCACAGGAAGATTTTCCAGACACTTTTTGGAAACCCAGATCTTCTTCATAGGCGGTCCATTCCTGCAGTTAGTACCAATGTACCTAGCAAACACTTCACCATTCTGATTCTTAAACAGTTTATAGTTTGCATCAAAGGATTCATCAATGATAATGGGATTAGCACAAGTGAAGCCAGATAAGTTGGATGGATCTGCTGAAAGTTCCTTTGCAGCAACCCATGTGGTTTTGGGGTACTACTCAGGTTTCCAGTAAGAGCCATCTGCATTGATTTTCCTCACAAATCCAACACCCTCTTTCCTAGGGTTTTGATTCAGGATCTGCTTCTTGAGGACATCACATAGTGTCTGATGTCCTTTAAGACTTTTGTACATCCCTGTTTCAAGCAATGTCTTCAACATGGCATTCTCATCAGCAATAGCAGTGGTATCCTCAGCAGAGGGGTTAGTTACCACGTCAACAGTTGAAGATATTGCAACGGCAGTAGAAGTGGAACATTCAGCAACAGAATTAGCATTATCACGCTCAATGCATTTAAGACATGGTGGTTCAAATCCTTCCTGAGCGGGACTGATCTATTCGGAGCGAAGTGACTCGTTTTCCTTTTGAAGATCTTCATGAGCCACCCTCAATTTCTCAAGTTCTTGCTTCCTTTGAGGATAATCATAGGAAAGCTTTTCATGAGTTGTTGAGAGAGTATCATGACGATCTTCAAGTTCCTGATACTTAACGTGAAGGTTTTTTATGTCTTCAATTAAGGATTCAGATCGAGTCATTTCAGCACCCAACAGATCATCGCTTCTGTCTAACAGTTTTTGAATATCTTCCATAGCTTTCTGTTGTTCAGTTGCAATTTTAGCAAGTGTTTTGTAGCTAGGTTTTGAATCACATTCAGAGTCATCGTCACTAGATGTTTCATAGCGAGTAGTGCGTGTGTTTACCTTGGCACCGCGTGCCATGAAGCCGTAGGTAGGAGTGGAGTCGTTCTTGTCATTTGCGTTGGTGTCGGTGATGCAGTCATTGTCTTCAGTGTTGAAGATGGACTTGGCGACGTATGCTGTAGCCAGACTTGCAATGCCAGAATCAGACTCCTCCTCAGACTCCACCTCTGCCTCCTCAGATGCGGACTCCTCCTCTGAATCCATCTCCTTTCCAACAAACGCACGTGCCTTGCTAGATGAGCTCTTCTTGTGTGATGAAGACTTTGATGAAGACTTGGAAGAAGACTTTGAGTATTTCTTCTTCTTCTTGTCGTCAGAATCATATTCCTTGCTCTTCTTCTTCCTTCTGTTCTCATTGTCCCACTGTGGACACTCAGAGATGAAGTGTCCAGTTTTCTTGCACTTGTGACATGTTTTCTTCTTGTAGTCATGAGGAGAAGCTTCATCATTCCTTGAGCTTGATCGTGAGGATTTTCTAAAGCCTTTCTTCTTGGTGAATTTTTGGAACTTCTTCACTAGCATTGCAAGTTCTCTTCCAATGTCTTCAGGATCATCAGAACTGCAGTCAGATTCTTCTTCAGATGAGGAGACAGCTTTTGCCTTCAAGGCGCGAGTTCGTCCATAGTTTGGACCGTAGATATCTCTTTTCTCAGAAAGCTGAAACTCGTGTGTGTTGAGCCTCTCAAGTATGTCAGACGGATCGAGTGTCTTGAAATCAGGACGTTCTTGAATCATCAGGGCCAGGATGTCAAACGAACTATCAAGTGATCTCAGCAGCGTTTTGACGATTTCATGTTTGGTGATTTCAGTGGCGCCGAGGGCTTGAAGCTCATTTGTGATGTCAGTGAGTCTATCAAATGTGTGCTGGACATTCTCATTGTCATTTCGCTTGAAGCGGTTGAAGAGATTGCGAAGGACACTGATTCGTTGATCTCTCTGGGTTGAGATGCCTTCATTGACCTTGGAGAGCCAGTCCCAGACCAGTTTGGATGTCTTCAAGGCACTCACACGGCCATACTGTCCTTTGGTCAGATGACCACAGATGATGTTCTTGGCAGTAGAGTCCAGTTGAACGAATTTCTTGACATCAGCAGCAGTGACACCTTCTCCAGCCTTGGGAACGCCGTTCTCGACGACATACCATAGGTCGACGTCAATGGCTTCAAGATGCATGCGCATCTTATTCTTCTAGTAGGGATATTCAGTTCCATCGAAGACGGGGCACGCAGTGGAGACTTTGATTATCCCTGCAGTCGACATAGCTAAAACTCCAGGTGGTTAAACCGAATCACACAGAACAAGGGAGCACCTTTCTCTGATACCAATTGAAAGTGCGTTATATCGACTAGAGGGGGGGTGAATAGGCGATTTTTATGAAAGTCTTCAAAACTTGGGAGTCATGAAGACAAACAGTGAAGATTATGCCTATTACTATGCAGCGGAAGTTAGATTACACTAGGCCAGCCATGGTCATGTATTCAATAGAGTGAAAGCACAGTGACAAACAGCTTCAGTGTAATAAGGATCAAGTAGGAAGAAGTTATGAAGCCAAACAGATCATGCATTCACGTTGTGAAGACAAATGATAAAGCAAGCACGCAATGACTTCACAATGAGTAACAGCAAGAGAAGGAAGTGAAGATGAAACCAGTGACTCGTTGAAGACAATGATATGTTGGACCAGTTCCAGTTGCTGTGACAACTGTACGTCTGGTTGGAGCGGCTAGGTATTTAAACCTTAGGACACACAGTCCCGGACACCCAGTCCTGAACACACAGTTCAGGACACCAAGTCCTCACCATAATCTCCTTGAGCTAAGGTCACTTAGTCCTCGCCCAATCACTCAGGTAAGTCTTCAAGGTAGACTCCCAAACCTTCACAGACTTCGTTCACTGGCAATCCACAATGTCTCTTGGATTCTCTGAACGCGACGCCTAACCGTCTGGAGGATTCACAGTCCTCAAGTGTAATAAGTCTTCAGATCACACAGACAAGAAGACTTAAGTGATGCCCAATTTACTCTGGCTCTGGGTGGTTAGGGCTTTTCTCCTCACTAGGAATTTTCTCTCAAAGGCTTCGAGGTGGGTTGCTCTCAAACGACAAAAGCCGTGCACTGAAATCTGAGCAGCCAACTGTTTATGGTTGTGGGGGTGGGCTATTTATAGCCACTTGGCAACCCGACCTGATTTATCCGAAATGACCCTGGGTCACTAAGGAACTGACACGTGTCTCAACGGTCAGATTTCGAACTCTCATGGCAACTTTACTTGGGCTACAAGCAAAGCTGACTTGTCCGGCTCTGGACAATTCGCTCTTGTCATGATTCGCCGGACAAGTCAGCTTTGCTTGTAGCCCAAGTAATGTTGCCATGAGAGTTCGAAATCTGACCGTTGAGACACGTGTCAGTTCCTTAGTGACCCAGGGTCATTTCGGACAAATCAGGTCGGGTTGCCAAGTGGCTATAAATAGCCCACCCCCACAACCATAAACGTTGGCTGCTCAGATTTCAGTGCACGGCTTTTGTCGTTTGAGAGCAACCCACCTCGAAGCCTTTGAGAGAAAATTCCTAGTGAGGAGAAAAGCCCCTAACCACCCAGAGCCAGAGTAAATTGGGCATCACTTAAGTCTTCTTGTCTGTGTGATCTGAAGACTTATTACACTTGAGGACTGTGAATCCTCCAGACGGTTAGGCGTCGCGTTCAGAGCATCCAAGAGACATTGTGGATTGCCAGTGAACGAAGTCTGTGAAGGTTTGGGAGTCTACCTTGAAGACTTACCAGAGTGATTGGGCGAGGACTAAGTGACCTTAGCTCAAGGAGATACGGTGAGGACTTGGTGTCCTGAACTGTGTGTTCAGGACTGGGTGTCCGGGACTGTGTGTCCTAAGGTTTAAATACCTAGCCGCTCCAACCAGACGTACAGTTGTCACAGCAACTGGAACTGGTCCAACATATCATTGTCTTCAACGAGTCACTGGTTTCATCTTCACTTCCTTCTCTTGCTGTTACTCATTGTGAAGTCATTGCGTGCTTGCTTTATCATTTGTCTTCACAACGTGAATGCATGATCTGTTTGGCTTCATAACTTCTTCCTACTTGATCCTTATTACACTGAAGCTGTTTGTCACTGTGCTTTCACTCTATTGAATACATGACCATGGCTGGCCTAGTGTAATCTAACTTCCGCTGCATAGTAATAGGCATAATCTTCACTGTTTGTCTTCATAACTCCCAAGTTTTGAAGACTTTCATAAAAATCGCCTATTCACCCCCCCTCTAGTCGATATAACGCACTTTCAATTGGTATCAGAGCAAGGTGCTCCCTTGTTCTGTGTGATTCGGTTTAACCACCTGGAGTTTTAGCTATGTCGACTGCAGGGATAATCAAAGTCTCCGCTGCGTGCCCCGTCTTCGATGGAACTGAATATCCCTACTGGAAGAATAAGATGCGCATGCATCTTGAAGCCATTGACGTCGACCTATGGTATGTCGTCGAGAACGGCGTTCCCAAGGCTGGAGAAGGTGTCACTGCTGCTGATGTCAAGAAATTCGTTCAACTGGACTCTACTGCCAAGAACATCATCTGTGGTCATCTGACCAAAGGACAGTATGGCCGTGTGAGTGCCTTGAAGACATCCAAACTGGTCTGGGACTGGCTCTCCAAGGTCAATGAAGGCATCTCAACCCAGAGAGATCAACGAATCAGTGTCCTTCGCAATCTCTTCAACCGCTTCAAGCGAAATGACAATGAGAATGTCCAGCACACATTTGATAGACTCACTGACATCACAAATGAGCTTCAAGCCCTCGGCGCCACTGAAATCACCAAACATGAAATCGTCAAAACGCTGCTGAGATCACTTGATAGTTCGTTTGACATCCTGGCCCTGATGATTCAAGAACGTCCTGATTTCAAGACACTCGATCCGTCTGACATACTTGAGAGGCTCAACACACATGAGTTTCAGCTTTCTGAGAAAAGAGATATCTACGGTCCAAACTATGGGCGAACTCGCGCCTTGAAGGCAAAAGCTGTCTCCTCATCTGAAGAAGAATCTGACTGCAGTTCTGATGATCCTGAAGACATTGGAAGAGAACTTGCAATGCTAGTGAAGAAGTTCCAAAAATTCACCAAGAAGAAAGGCTTCAGAAAATCTTCACGATCAAGCTCAAGGAATGATGAAGCTTCTGCTCATGACTACAAGAAGAAAACATGTCACAAGTGCAAGAAAACTGGACACTTCATCTCTGAGTGTCCACAGTGGGACAATGAGAACAGAAGGAAGAAGAAGAGCAAGGAATATGATTCTGACGACAAGAAAAGAAGAAATACTCAAAGTCTTCTTCCAAGTCTTCATCAAAGTCTTCATCACACAAGAAGAGCTCATCTGGCAAGGCACGTGCGTTTGTTGGAAAGGAGATGGATTCAGAGGAGGAGTCCGCATTCTGAGGAGGCAGAGGTGGAGTCTGAGGAGGAGTCTGATTCTGGCATTGCGAGTCTGGCTACAGCATACGTCGCCAAGTCCATCTTCAACACTGAAGACAATGACTGCATCACCGACACCGACGTCAAATGACAAGAACGACTCCACTCCTACCTACTGCTTCATGGCACGCGGTGCCAAGGTAAACACACGCACTACTCGCTATCAAACATCTAGTGACGATGACTCTGATTGTGATTCAAAACCCAGCTACAAAACACTTGCTAAAATTGCAAC
Organism: Triticum urartu; assembly: GCF_003073215.2. Classification (NCBI taxonomy): domain Eukaryota; kingdom Viridiplantae; phylum Streptophyta; class Magnoliopsida; order Poales; family Poaceae; genus Triticum; species Triticum urartu. Next base: position 258,884,106 of record NC_053026.1, on the reverse strand, counting down.
TGAACAACAGAAAGCTGGAACATATTCAAAAACTGTTAGACAAAAGCGATGATCTGTTAGGCTGAAATGACTCGATCTCAGTCCTTAATTGAAGACATAAAAAATCTTCACGTTAAGTATGAGGAACTTGAAAGTCGTCATGAAACGCTCTCAACAACTCATGAAAAGCTTTCCTATGATTATCTTCAAAGGAAGCAAGATCTTGAGAAATTGAGAAGCGGCTCATGAAGATCTTCAAAAGGAAAGCGAGTCACTTCGCACCAAACAGATCAGTTCCGCTCAGGAAGGATTTGAACCACCATGTCTTAAATGCATTGAGCGTGATAATGCTACTTCTGTTGCTGAATGTTCTACTGCTACTGCTGTTGCAATATCTTCAACTGTTGATGTGGTAACTAACCCCTCTGCTGAGGATACCACCGCTATTGCTGATGAGAATGCTAGGTTGAAGACATTGCTTGAAACAGGGATGTACAAAAGTCTTAAAGGGCATCAGACACTATGTGATGTCCTCAAAAAGCAGATTCTGAACCGAAACCCGAGGAAAGAGGGTGTTGGGTTCGTAAGGAAAATGAATGCTGATGGCTCGTACTGGAAACCTGAGCAGTACCCCAAAACCATGTGGGTTGCTGCAAAGGAACCTTCAGCAGATCCATCCAATCTATCTGGCTTCACTTGTGCTAACCCCATTATCATTGATGAATCCTTTGATGCAAACTATATACTGTTTAAGAATCAGAATGGTGAAGTGTTTGCCAGGTACATTGGTACTAACTGCAGGAATGGACCGCCTATGAAGAAGATCTGGGTTCCGAAGAGGTGTCTGGAGAATCTTCCTGTGAATGTCATCATGACACCTCACGTGAAGAAGACAAACCTCAGACCAAAGGCTTCATACGGTCCAAAGGCTTCATACAGACAGAGGACTCACCTGAGTCGCACTAACGCAAATGTTTTGCAGGGAAACCATACTCAGGCATATGAATATGAGAGCGGTTCGTCAAACCGTCATGTTCATAAGACCAAGAACTATTCTGCTTATTCTTATGAGTACTATTGTCCGCCTGCAAGACTGTTTGCTAGGGCTCCAAAGCCAAAATTCTCAGATGCTGCACTTAGACTTATTGCTTCTAAGCCACCCTTGAAGATGTGGGTGGCTAAGAAAGCTTAACTCTCTTTTGGAAGGAAAGGTCTCCAGCAGAAAACCAAAATCATATGACGCTATTGCTGGGGACCTTAAACATCTTGTAGGGCGCAAGATCAAATGCCCGAATGGTCTTACTATGTACTTCGTTCCTGAATCGCTTGCTACTCTCCCTATTAGTCCTAATCTGGATCTAAGCTTTCATAACCCACTGGTTCGTCAAATGTTTTTGCTTCACAATGCTCTTGGTGAAGCCTATCCCCCTAACTGCACTGTAGGGTACGACACCAGCGTCTTCAGAATGGATTATTGATAGTGGGTGTACAAATCACATGACTGGCAAAAGAAGCCTTCTAATGGACTCAACCTTACGTCCATCCGACAAGAGCCACATCACATTTGCTGACACTGGTAAAAGTAAGGTATTGGGTCTAGGTAGAGTTGCAATCTCAAGGGATCAACACATGGATAAAGTCATGCTTGTTGAATCCCTTGGCTTCAACTTAATGTCTGTCTCAATGCTTTGCGATTTGAACATGATCGTAATATTTGGAAAATATCGTTGCCTTGTACTAATGGAATCTGACAAGTCTCTAGTATTTGAAGGGTATCGAAAAGATGATTTGTACGTGGTAGATTTCTTAGCAGGACCACAGCTTGCCGTATGTCTTCTAGCAAAAGCTTCAGAATGCTGGCTCTGGCATCGGAGGCTAGGGCATGATGGCATGAGGAACCTCCACACCCTTGCAAAGAAGAAGCATATCATAGGCATCGAGGGCGTCAAGTTGAAGAAAGATCACTTGTGCAGTGCCTGTGAAGTAGGGAAGATGACGAGGGCCAAACATCCCTCGAAGACAATCATGACCACTACTCGACCCTTCGAACTGCTTCACATGGATCTTTTCGGTCCCACTCATTACTCAACTCTTACTACTACTGCTTGTCTCTATGGATTTGTCATTGTTGATGATTATTCTAGATATACTTGGGTGCACATAATCCTTTACAAGACTGAAGTGCAAGATGTCTTCAGACGCTTCGCAAATCGAGCTATGAACAATTATGGTGCCAAGATAAAGCACATCAGAAGTGACAATGGCACTGAATTCAAGAACACTGGCCTTGATACATATCTTGATACCTTGGGCATCACACATGAATTCTCGGCTCCGTACACGCCACAGCAGAATGGCGTCGTCGAACGCAAGAACAGAACACTCATTGAGATGGCCAGAACGATGCTAGATTAATACAAGACTCCAAGAAAATTATGGCCTGAAGCCATTGATATTGCATGCCATACAATCAATCGTGTTTATCTTCACAAGCTTCTGAACAAGACATCTTATGAGCTCCTCACTGACAAGAAGCCAAATGTCAGTTACTTCAGAGTATTTGGCGCAAGGTGCTGGATCAAGGACCCACATCACACCTCAAAGTTTGCACCAAAAGCACATGAGGGTTTTATTCTTGGATATGGAAAGGATTCGCACTCCTACAGAGTCTTCAATCTCTTTCATTACAAAGTGGTTGAAATAGTGGATGTGCAGTTCGATGAGACCAATGGTTCACAAAGAGAGCAACTTCCAAATGTGCTAGATGAAGTTCCATCCAGTGAATCAACAAGCTAATGGGAACTGGAGAAATTATACCTTCTGAAGCTCATCCTGAAGAAGAACTCATCATCTCAGCACCTGATCAACATGAATACAATGCTCAGCCTGAAGACATTCCTTCTAACAATGACAATGACCAGCAAGAGCAAAATCTTCGCCCTGTACATCCTCGCGTTGCCAATGAAGTGCAGATTGAAAGAATAATTGATAGCATCAATGCACCCGGTCCACTCACTCGTTCAAGGGCAACTAAGCTAGAAAATTTATGTGGGCACTTCGCATTCGTCTCAATAACAGAACCCAAGAAAGTTGAAGAAGCCTTCATGGAACCAAAATGGATTCAAGCTATGCAAGAAGAGCTTCATCAGTTTGAGCTGAATAATGTATGGGAACTGGTTAAGCGTCCTGATCCACGGAAGCACAATATAATAGGCACCAAATGGATATACCGCAACAAGCAAGATGAGCATGGTCAAGTTGTCAGAAACAAAGCTTGTCTCGTTGCTCAAGGATATACTCAAGTGGAAGGCATTGACTTCGATGAAACATTTGCTCCTGTGGCTAGACTTGAAGCCATACGCATACTGCTGGCATATGCAAATCATCATAACATACTTCTATATCAAATGGATGTGAAGAGTGCTTTTCTTAATGGCAAGATTGAAGAAGAGGTGTATGTTGCACAACCGCCTGGCTTTGAAGATCCAAAACATCCTGACATGGTTTACAAGCTCAACATGGCACTGTATGGCCTCAAACAAGCCCCTCGGGCCTGGTATGACACACTCAAATACTTCCTGAAGAGCAAAGGCTTCATACCTGGTTCCCTAGACCCCACTCTCTTCACGAAGACATATGATGGTGAACTATTTGTGTGCCAAATATATGTGGACGACATTATCTTCGGCTGCACCAATCAGAAGTATAGTGAAGAGTTTGGATATATGATGCAAGAGCAATATCAGATGTCTATGATGGGAGAGCTGAAGTTCTTCCTCGGTCTTCAAATACGACAACAACGCAACGGCATCTTCATATCTCAAGAGAAGTATCTCAAAGATTGCCTGAAGAAGTTCGGTATGCAAGACTGCAAAGGCTTCACGACACCAATGCCAGCCAAACATCATCTGGGTCCCGAGACAATGGTAAAGAGTTCGATCAAAAGGTATACTGCTCCATGATTGGTTCTTTACTTTATCTATGTGCATCTAGGCCAGATATTATGCTTAGTGTTTGCATGTGTGCTCGATTTCAAGCGGCACCAAAGGAGTCGCATCACTTAGCTGTGAAGCAAATTCTTCAATATTTGGCTCACACCCCAACTCTAGGATTATGGTATCCAAAGGGCTCAGAGTTTGATCTGGTTGGATTCTCAGATGCTGATTATGCTGGTGACAAAGTTGATCGCAAGTCTACATCAGGCACATGTCACTTTCTGGGACGATCACTTGTATGTTGGTCTTCAAAGATGCAGAACTGTGTATCTCTCTCCACTGTTGAATCTGAATACATTGCTGCTGGATCTTGCTGCGCTCAGCTTCTGTGGATAAAGCAAACACTCAAGGACTATGGCATTCATCTGAAGCAAGTGCCACTTTACTGCGACAATGAAAGCGCCATCAGGATTGCCAACAACCCAGTTCAGCACTCGAAGACAAAGCACATTGAAATTCATCATCACTTTCTCAGAGATCATGTTGTGAAGGAAGATATTGATATCATACACGTCAACACTGTAGAGCAATTGGCAGATATCTTCACCAAGCCCTTGGATGAGAAGAGATTTTGCAAGTTAAGGTGTGAGCTAAATATCCTGGAATCCTCAAATGTCCTGTGATCAGGCACACATCCTAACCCTTATGCATATTGATGACTTAGATGTGCAACACATGAAGTAAAGTATATCTTCAATCAATGAAGACATACATTCTAAGTGTGAATACATTAATGTGGAATTTGACTTCGGAGCGCCACGATAATTGTGCGCCGTGTCTGGGTCTAATACTTCCTATACGGTGGCTAACGCCACCACCAAATGTTCTATTTTGAAGTGTTTCACTCATGGCGTTACATTTGCTATGTCTTCACATTTAGCTTGGCTTCAATCTCAACATATCTTCATGATTATCTTCACTATGTTGATTATATAGATATATATATATATATATCTACTAGTGTTCTGTCCTCTACAGCATTCAGTTATAGCTATGTCTTCTTGTTGAATCTTTTGAACTAAGTGAATGTGATCGGACCCTAACCTCTCTATGCTTTCTATCTCCAATTCTGTCTCTCCAAATCATATGCATTCTATTGAAACTGTCGAATGTCTTCTCTGCGTCCTTGTCAGCAGAAGATACAGAGACAACCATTAAGTCCGTTTTCAATGCTCATTCCTCCACATGAAACCCGGAGAAGTAGGAACGACCACCCGACAATCTTGGCGTGCGTGGGACGTGGAACAAACCCCAAAATTCCGCATAATGGCCACGTGTTCCTCAGATGCGAATCGCCAGGGGCACCTGTGTAACAACGCAGTGCCGCCCCTGTGCCTATAAATACACACTTCACAGCGGTCATTATCTCTTCTTCCACTCTCGCACGAACCCTAGCGCCACCGCTAGCCCTCGACGACGCCGGCGACGAAGCGCTTAGCTGTCGCAACCTCTCCGATGCCGTCTTCACGTCGACCGCGGACATCGTCCTCTCCATCGTCGCCGTAGGTGTCCTCCGTCGCCAAGTTAGGGCACGGAAGATCGAACTGCTCGGCCTCATCTTCCACTTCGTCTAGCAGTTCTTAGTGTGGTAAATAAAACTTCCTTTTTACAGCACCGTTGATCCTATGGCTTTGTCACTTTCTACCACAAGCAGTTTCTATTCACCCAAATTAGATCTCTCTCATACTGCATCTCATAACATGCCTAGTATATTCACTTGTGCTTCACAGAGTAGTTAGATTCCTCACTTGTACTGATCTGTGGATTCGTACAAATCTGGAACCAACTCCTTATCTATGAGTGAATGTCTTCGCACGATGAGGTCAATGTCTTCTAAACTGATTTACCTTCAAAATCTTCTGAGAATGCATATGACCTCTTCCCCTTCCCTCGCACCTTAATGCTGTCACAGGTACATGTCTGTGGGAGAATACTTTGGTTCTCATAGTCTGCATTCATTTGCAGAATTCTTACAGCATCACATAAATTCTCCCGAAGCCAGTTCCTTTTTGGCCAGCAAGCGAAAACCTTTGAAGCCTTTGAATGTGTTGAAGCCTTTCAGTTTAAAGTATATGGCTTCAGAGAAAACAACAAGGAAGGGTGGCAGAAAGCGTCGTGGAGAAACATCCAGAGATCTGCCAGATGACCTCTCAGAACTGTACAAGACAGATCCTAAAGAGGACTACAATCAGCGCAAGACCCGAATCCAATGGATTCAAAGATATTGGGTAGAACAATGGTTCAAATACCGATTTGTAACCCAGGAATATGCCGAGAAAAACACCATCAAGAGACCGTGGGGAGACATCCTATACAAGAATCTTCTACCCAGGTCCAGAGATGAAGCCATTGAACAGGGCCTCTATCCCTGCATGGTCCGTGGGCCACAGCCTGCTGATTCACACCCATCGTCACTACTATGGTGTCGTGACGATAATCTGTTCAAGCGCAACTTCCAGTTTGCCCAGAACTCAGCGAAGCAAAAAAAGAAGACATTGGGACTAGACTTCAACCCTGGTCCCTCAGCTCCAAGGGCTGATGGCACACGAGATGCAGAACCCAATGTCATCGGTCCTTTCTACAACCTTGAAGGCCTCATCACCCACATCTTGGTTCAAGGAACTGCAGTGAATGAGCCTGCAACTGACGCTGAATCAGATGAAGCGCCTGCAGCGCCGAAGACAAAGAAGCTGAAGAAGCCTAAAGTTTCAAAGCCTGCCCCTTCACCAAAAATCTCACGGGCGAAGCCACTGGCAACTGCACCTACTGAAGACAGTGTGCAGTCCAAAGACTTATCACGCATCTCCAAGCCCTAGAAGGTCAAAATGCCTCTGCCTCACACCGGCCAAGAGCTAACTGCTGCTGCCATTCTGCACAATGACGCCATCGATCTGTCAAGTGATGAAGATCTTGCAGATGATGCTCTTGAGCAACTCATCATGAGCAAAGAAGAAGCAGAAATCTTCAATGATCTGCCTCTCTTTGATGTAACCATCATCCACAACTTCATTGATGAGTGGTTTGACACGCCAAACATCAGCTTCGAAGATCTGCAGCTACCCATTGGCCTCAGTGTCGCCTTCCAAGGCGCCATTGCTTCAGAGCTAGCTGTCGCCCAGCGCATTGTTGAACTGAAGCAAAAGATTGACTATGAAAAGGCTTAGTTCAAGAAGCATATGGCCAAGCTCAGCGTGCAAGAAGTGAAGAACTTCAAGATCATGATACACGAGCTAAAGAAGCCTTTCTGAAGAAACGTGCAGAACCTCAGGGTTCGCGTGAGCGCATGAAGGCTCTGGCTGACAGATGTGTGCAAGCCTACAATGAGGCTGAGAAGCGCAAGGCCCTTGGGCGTCCTGGCATCAACCCCAAGATGGCCGCAAAGAAGAAGAAGAAGCCTGCTATGGCTGAACCCGATGCACCAAGGCAGGAAGCAGTTCCGATTGTCTTCCCAACTAGACTGACTGGCTCGAAGCCAAAAAGCCGGTCAACCGCTTCAGAGCTCAAGAAGACAAGGACTGCTGAGGCTGAAGCCAGGAAGAGGAAACATCCTGAAGCCTCTCCTACTACCCCCTCCAAGAAGAAGAGGAAGACCAAGAAAGATCGGGATGCTCCCACAAAGCCTTTGATAGTTGAACCCATTTCTATGGTCTATCCTGAAGCTGAACGCCAACTGACAATCCATGAGCCTGCTTCCACAGAGGCTCATGAAGCTGAAGACTTTCTAGCAGCTGATCCCATCGCTGCTGAAGACATTGGTCAACATGACCATGTAGAAGATGGTGCAGTCCTTCCTCAGCTCAAGAACAGCGAACTCATCAGCATTGGTCATCCACTGACGCCAATTGCACAGGATGCTTCATGGCCGGATCGCCCACAAGAGGAAGAAGACCTTGAGGCCCAGCCAACTCCAACTCCACAGGCGTCGCCTGCGTTGCGCAGGCTTCGCAAAGGTCCAAGGCCTCAAGTCTCTGCTGAAGACATTCCGGCTGCATCAGCCGCGGAAGAAGAAGTCCCCCAAGTTGCCACTCCCCTGTCCCACCAAGAAGCAGTTCTCAAGGAGAACGTGCTTGAAAATCTAGCGGCTGCCACAACCGCCAATGAAGCTAATGTGGAGCCCTCCCCAACAAAAGCATCAGAAGACAGCGAAGCCACTGATCCTGCCACTTCTGTTCCTGAGTCTGCTGCCGGTCCCCAGTTCGACTATCATGTTGAGCACATGCCTCAGGTACAGAAGCCAATCCCAAGATTGCCAAGGTTCCCAGGTCCTGCATCAGCACCTGGCTCCTTCAACATCAATGGCTTCAGAGCAGACAACACATTCTTCGATAGCTCCAGGAACCCCTACTCAAGGGAAAGGATATCATCTGATCGGTTCTGGGGCTATCCGTAGCGAAGCTATTACTCATGCATTCTTTACAACCAAGGTCGCATCTTCCCACACAAGCGCCTTGACATTGAAGCTATAGCTGGTCTGCCCTGTCTGGAAGAAGCTTTGGATTGCTTCAAGGAAGTTGGACTGCTGCCGTTCATTACTGACCAAGAGCATTGGAATGAAGAGTTGCTGCTCCAATTCTATGCCACACTTCACATCCGCGGGTATAGCAGAGATCCGAAGACTTGGGTCCTGGAGTGGATGACTGGAAACGTTCATCACGAAGCCAAAGCCTTTGACATCATTGAGCTCACTGGTTTACCCACTCCTGGCGATCTCTACGAGCATGGTTGTCAGCTGCATAGTGAAGCTATTGAGAGCATCTTTCAGAAGCCTGAAGCTAATATGAGTCAGATGCTCAGCATGATGAAGCCATTGCCCCAAGATGCTGCTTATCCCATGGAGTTCTTTGTTGAAGACCTTGAGTATCTGCCAAGAACCATTTATCACATCATCAGGCGAACTCTCTGGCCCATCAAAGGGCACTCTCCAGATGCCAAGCTTGAGGGTGCAATGAAGACTTTGATCTTCTATATTCTTCATGGAAAATGCTTCAATGCACAGGACTTCTTCATTCGGCAACTTGCTGCATCAGGCTCTGATCTGTTTGGCTTGAAGTTCTACGCCCCATGGGTAATGCGGCTAATCAAACTTCACTCCGCTATCTCATATCAGCCATCTGCTCTTAATCATCGGATTTTTCTGCCTGATGTGGATATCTCTATTGAAGCCATCTATCCCGAGCCTGCCAAGGAACCTCTAAGTCTTCAGAATGCAGAGCATCAGAGTTTCTCTCAGAACACTGAAGGAGTTGAAGCAGTCACACGTGTGTATCCTTTGGCTGGCACTACACGTGCAGCACACCCTGCTTCCACTGAAGCCACTGATAGTACAACTGCTCCACGACCCAAGAAGCGCACTCGTGTTCTCAACGATCGAGAGCTTCTTGTGGCGCTTCATCAGAAACATGATAGGCATCATGACTGGCTGAAGCGTCAGATGCAAAGCCTCTTGGTGGATGTTAATCGCATTCGCAATCTTGCCACCAAGAATGCTTTCGTTGCCCATGATACCTGTCGCCGCACATGGAAAGGGCTAACGATGATGTGTTCTGAAGATCATCTTCAAGAGGATGGCTTCACTGAGCGTTTCAAGTTTGACTCCACACCTCCTCGTAGGGCTTTGCTGCTACGAAATCCATCCCCTGAAGACTCTGAGTTCTCTTCCTCTGCTGCAACTGTGACTGCCAGAGTTATTGAGGATGAAGATGATGCTACTTCACCGCCACCTCCTTCAGCATGCTTCGACTCTGCTCCAAGCTCTTCAGCACCGCCAAACACCACCAACGACCCTGCTGCTTCACCTACTCCTCATGGGAACGAGTAGATGCTCTATGTCTTCAAACCTTTTTGGTCCTTATTGAAAAAAGGGGGAGAAGGATATGAGGTTGATAGTCTTCAAGCGGGTCATTATCTTCACATGCATAGTGGATTGTCATCATAAGTTGAAGTGGATCTCCACAAGTACAACCTGCCATGTGCATTTGCATTCCAAAAGCAAATTACTTATATGCACATCTTCAGGGGGAGCCCTTGCAACTTATGAAGACAATTCCTTATCCTTTACAAGTTCACAGATTATATTCCCCGTTGAAAACTTCAACTAGTTTGTCATCAATCACCAAAAAGGGGGAGATTGTAAGTGCATCTAGTGCCACCCCTAGTTGGTTTTGGAGTATTGACGACAAACCTAGTTGAGGGACTAATGTGTTTGTGAGAATTGCAGGATAACACAGGTAGAAGTCCCTCATTGATTCGGTTTTCCTACCAGAGATGACCCCTAAAAATGTATGAAGACATTGAAGTCAAAGGTGGTATATGAAGATATTCACATTGAAGACTATGACAAGAGAAGACACCACATGAAGCCTATGGAGCTCGAAGACTTAGATCTTTTGTAGTTCTCTTTCTTTTGTGTTGAGTCATAGGAACCACCGTACTGTTAAGTGGGGTCCAAGAGAACCAGTCAGAATGACTATAGTGATGCCTAACCAAATCCTATGTCTTCGAGTGAAGACTATGAGAGCGAATCTTGTCCAGAGTCGGACAAGTCAGCTTTGCTTCCAGCCCAAGTAAAGTTGT